>NC_143034.1:77221370-77233870 GCF_057628025.1 Oncorhynchus mykiss | reverse complement strand
GGGAGGGAGGGAGGGAGGGAGGGAATAAAAGGACAAACATCTAAAACTACCGCACTCATAGACACACACGTACAAAAACACAGAACAAACATGCATAGAGGGTGAGAATGAAAAGGCCCTTTCCATCATACAGGAACAACAGATAACTAAACATGTCTATTTCCAAACACCTTGAGCCCTCAGTCTGCACACAGGACTATCAATGCATTAAAAGAAATGCAGAAAAAACATGTGTTTCTATAAATCTATATTTTTAAAGACTCAAATAATTGTTTCCTGTGTATTTGGTTAACTAACTCAAAACAAACCACATTAGCTCATATTGTCAAATCTCTATAACATTATATAGTATAGGTAATATAGTCATATCTCTATAATATTAGGTAATATAGTCATATCTCTATAACATTATATAGTATAGGTTATATAGTCATATCTCTATAACATTATATAGTATAGGTTATATAGTCATATCTCTATAACATTATATAGTATAGGTAATATAGTCATATCTCTATAATATTAGGTAATATAGTCATATCTCTATAATATTAGGTTATATAGTCATATCTCTATAACATCAGGTTATATAGTCATATCTCTATAACATTATATAGTATAGGTTATATAGTCATATCTCTATAATATTATATAGTATAGGTTATATAGTCATATCTCTATAATATTATATAGTATAGGTTATATAGTCATATCTCTATAATATTAGGTTATATAGTCATATCTCTATAATATTATATAGTATAGGTTATATAGTCATATCTCTATAACATTATATAGTATAGGTTATATAGTCATATCTCTATAACATTATATAGTATAGGTTATATAGTCATATCTCTATAATATTAGGTTATATAGTCATATCTCTATAATATTATATAGTATAGGTTATATAGTCATATCTCTATAACATTATATAGTATAGGTTATATAGTCATATCTCTATAATATTATATAGTATAGGTAATATAGTCATATCTCTATAATATTAGGTTATATAGTCATATCTCTATAACATTATATAGTATAGGTTATATAGTCATATCTCTATAACATTATATAGTATAGGTTATATAGTCATATCTCTATAATATTAGGTTATATAGTCATATCTCTATAACATTATATAGTATAGGTTATATAGTCATATCTCTATAACATTATATAGTATAGGTTATATAGTCATATCTCTATAATATTAGGTTATATAGTCATATCTCTATAACATTAGGTTATATAGTCATATCTCTATAATATTAGGTTATATAGTCATATCTCTATAACATCAGGTTATATAGTCATATCTCTATAACATTATATAGTATAGGTTATATAGTCATATCTCTATAATATTATATAGTATAGGTTATATAGTCATATCTCTATAACATTATATAGTATAGGTTATATAGTCATATCTCTATAATATTAGGTTATATAGTCATATCTCTATAACATCAGGTTATATAGTCATATCTCTATAACATTATATAGTATAGGTTATATAGTCATATCTCTATAATATTAGGTTATATAGTCATATCTCTATAACATTATATAGTATAGGTAATATAGTCATATCTCTATAATATTATATAGTATAGGTTATACAGTCATATCTCTATAACATTATATAGTATAGGTTATATAGTCATATCTCTATAATATTAGGTTATATAGTCATATCTCTATAATATTAGGTTATATAGTCATATCTCTATAACATTATATAGTATAGGTTATATAGTCATATCTCTATAATATTATATAGTATAGGTAATATAGTCATATCTCTATAACATTATATAGTATAGGTAATATAGTCATATCTCTATAATATTATATAGTATAGGTAATATAGTCATATCTCTATAATATTATATAGTATAGGTTATATAGTCATATCTCTATAACATTATATAGTATAGGTTATATAGTCATATCTCTATAACATTATATAGTATAGGTTATATAGTCATATCTCTATAACATTAGGTTATATAGTCATATCTCTATAACATTAGGTTATATAGTCATATCTCTATAACATTATATAGTATAGGTTATGTAGTCATATCTCTATAACATTATATAGTATAGGTTATATAGTCATATCTCTATAACATTATATAGTATAGGTTATATAGTCATATCTCTATAATAGTAGGTTATACAGTCATATCTCTATAACATTATATAGTATAGGTAATATAGTCATATCTCTATAATATTAGGTTATATAGTCATATCTCTATAATAGTAGGTTATACAGTCATATCTCTATAACATTATATAGTATAGGTTATATAGTCATATCTCTATAACATTATATAGTATAGGTTATACAGTCATATCTCTATAACATTATATAGTATAGGTAATATAGTCATATCTCTATAATATTATATAGTATAGGTTATATAGTGATATCTCTATAACATTATATAGTATAGGTTATATAGTCATATCTCTATAATATTAGGTTATATAGTCATATCTTTATAACATTAGGTTATATAGTCATATCTCTATAATATTAGGTTATATAGTCATATCTTTATAATATTAGGTTATATAGTCATATCTTTATAACATCAGGTTATATAGTCATATCTCTATAACATTATATAGTATAGGTTATATAGTCATATCTCTATAATATTAGGTTATATAGTCATATCTCTATAACATTATATAGTATAGGTAATATAGTCATATCTCTATAACATTATATAGTATAGGTAATATAGTCATATCTCTATAATATTAGGTAATATAGTCATATCTCTATAATATTAGGTAATATAGTCATATCTCTATAACATCAGGTTATATAGTCATATCTCTATAACATTATATAGTATAGGTTATATAGTCATATCTCTATAATATTAGGTTATATAGTCATATCTCTATAACATCAGGTTATATAGTCATATCTCTATAACATTATATAGTATAGGTTATATAGTCATATCTCTATAATATTAGGTTATATAGTCATATCTCTATAATAGTAGGTTATACAGTCATATCTCTATAACATTATATAGTATAGGTAATATAGTCATATCTCTATAATATTAGGTTATATAGTCATATCTCTATAATAGTAGGTTATACAGTCATATCTCTATAACATTATATAGTATAGGTTATATAGTCATATCTCTATAACATTATCTAGTATAGGTTATATAGTCATATCTCTATAATATTATATAGTATAGGTTATATAGTCATATCTCTATAACATTATATAGTATAGGTAATATAGTCATATCTCTATAACATTATATAGTATAGGTAATATAGTCATATCTCTATAATATTAGGTTATATAGTCATATCTCTATAACATTATATAGTATAGGTAATATAGTCATATCTCTATAACATTATATAGTATAGGTAATATAGTCATATCTCTATAATATTAGGTTATATAGTCATATCTCTATAACATTATATAGTATAGGTTATATAGTCATATCTCTATAACATTATATAGTATAGGTTATATAGTCATATCTCTATAATATTATATAGTATAGGTAATATAGTCATATCTCTATAACATTATATAGTATAGGTAATATAGTCATATCTCTATAATATTAGGTTATATAGTCATATCTCTATAACATTATATAGTATAGGTTATATAGTCATATCTCTATAATATTATATAGTATAGGTTATATAGTCATATCTCTATAATATTATATAGTATAGGTTATATAGTCATATCTCTATAATATTATATAGTATAGGTAATATAGTCATATCTCTATAACATTATATAGTATAGGTTATATAGTCATATCTCTATAATATTAGGTTATGTAGTCATATCTCTATAATATTAGGTTATATAGTCATATCTCTATAATATTATATAGTATAGGTTATATAGTCATATCTCTATAATATTAGGTTATATAGTCATATCTCTATAATATTATATAGTATAGGTTATATAGTCATATCTCTATAACATTATATAGTATAGGTTATATAGTCATATCTCTATAACATTATATAGTATAGGTTATATAGTCATATCTCTATAACATTAGGTTATATAGTCATATCTCTATAACATTATATAGTATAGGTTATATAGTCATATCTCTATAATATTATATAGTATAGGTAATATAGTCATATCTCTATAATATTAGGTTATATAGTCATATCTCTATAATATTATATAGTATAGGTTATATAGTCATATCTCTATAATATTATATAGTATAGGTTATATAGTCATATCTCTATAACATTATATAGTATAGGTAATATAGTCATATCTCTATAATATTATATAGTATAGGTTATATAGTCATATCTCTATAATATTAGGTTATATAGTCATATCTCTATAACATTATATAGTATAGGTTATATAGTCATATCTCTATAACATTATATAGTATAGGTTATATAGTCATATCTCTATAACATTATATAGTATAGGTAATATAGTCATATCTCTATAATATTATATAGTATAGGTTATATAGTCATATCTCTATAATTTTAGGTTATATAGTCATATCTCTATAACATTATATAGTATAGGTTATATAGTCATATCTCTATAACATTATATAGTATAGGTTATATAGTTATATCTCTATAACATTATATAGTATAGGTTATATAGTCATATCTCTATAACATTATATAGTATAGGTTATATAGTCATATCTCTATAACATTATATAGTATACGTTATATAGTCATATCTCTATAATATTATATAGTATAGGTTATATAGTCATATCTCTATAACATTATATAGTATAGGTAATATAGTCATATCTCTATAACATTATATAGTATAGGTAATATAGTCATATCTCTATAACATTATATAGTATAGGTTATATAGTCATATCTCTGTAATATTAGGTTATATAGTCATATCTCTATAACATTATATAGTATAGGTAATATAGTCATATCTCTGTAATATTAGGTTATATAGTCATATCTCTATAACATTATATAGTATAGGTAATATAGTCATATCTCTATAACATTATATAGTATAGGTAATATAGTCATATCTCTATAATATTAGGTTATATAGTCATATCTCTATAATATTATATAGTATAGGTTATATAGTCATATCTCTATAATATTATATAGTATAGGTTATATAGTCATATCTCTATAACATTATATAGTATAGGTTATATAGTCATATCTCTATAATATTATATAGTATAGGTAATATAGTCATATCTCTATAATATTATATAGTATAGGTTATATAGTCATATCTCTATAATATTAGGTTATATAGTCATATCTCTATAACATTATATAATATAGGTTATATAGTCATATCTCTATAATATTATATAGTATAGGTTATATAGTCATATCTCTATAACATTATATAGTATAGGTTATATAGTCATATCTCTATAATATTAGGTTATATAGTCATATCTCTATAACATTATATAGTATAGGTTATATAGTCATATCTCTATAATATTAGGTTATATAGTCATATCTCTATAACATTATATAATATAGGTTATATAGTCATATCTCTATAACATTATATAATATAGGTTATATAGTCATATCTCTATAACATTATATAATATAGGTTATATAGTCATATCTCTATAACATTATATAATATAGGTTATATAGTCATATCTCTATAACATTATATAATATTAGGTTATATAGTCATATCTCTATAATATTATATAGTATAGGTTATATAGTCATATCTCTATAATATTAGGTTATATAGTCATATCTCTATAACATTATATAATATAGGTTATATAGTCATATCTCTATAATATTATATAGTATAGGTTATATAGTCATATCTCTATAACATTATATAGTATAGGTAATATAGTCATATCTCTATAACATTATATAGTATAGGTAATATAGTCATATCTCTATAACATTATATAGTATAGGTTATATAGTCATATCTCTGTAATATTAGGTTATATAGTCATATCTCTATAACATTATATAGTATAGGTTATATAGTCATATCTCTATAACATTATATAGTATAGGTTATATAGTCATATCTCTATAACATTATATAGTATAGGTTATATAGTCATATCTCTATAATATTAGGTTATATAGTCATATCTCTATAACATTATATAGTATAGGTAATATAGTCATATCTCTATAATATTATATAGTATAGGTTATATAGTCATATCTCTATAACATTATATAGTATAGGTAATATAGTCATATCTCTATAACATTATATAGTATAGGTAATATAGTCATATCTCTATAACATTATATAGTATAGGTTATATAGTCATATCTCTATAATATTAGGTTATATAGTCATATCTCTGTAATATTAGGTTATATAGTCATATCTCTATAACATTATATAGTATAGGTTATATAGTCATATCTCTATAACATTATATAGTATAGGTTATATAGTCATATCTCTATAACATTATATAGTATAGGTAATATAGTCATATCTCTATAACATTATATAGTATAGGTTATATAGTCATATCTCTATAATATTATATAGTATAGGTTATATAGTCAAATCTCTATAACATTATATAGTATAGGTTATATAGTCATATCTCTATAACATTATATAGTATAGGTTATATAGTCATATCTCTATAATATTATATAGTATAGGTAATATAGTCATATCTCTATAACATTATATAGTATAGGTTATATAGTCATATCTCTATAACATTAGGTTATATAGTCATATCTCTATAACATTAGGTTATATAGTCATATCTCTATAACATTATATAGTATAGGTTATATAGTCATATCTCTATAATATTATATAGTATAGGTTATATAGTCATATCTCTATAACATTATATAGTATAGGTTATATAGTCATATCTCTATAATATTAGGTTATATAGTCATATCTCTATAACATTATATAGTATAGGTTATATAGTCATATCTCTATAATATTAGGTTATATAGTCATATCTCTATAACATCAGGTTATATAGTCATATCTCTATAACATTATATAGTATAGGTTATATAGTCATATCTCTATAATATTAGGTTATATAGTCATATCTCTATAATAGTAGGTTATACAGTCATATCTCTATAACATTATATAGTATAGGTAATATAGTCATATCTCTATAATATTAGGTTATATAGTCATATCTCTATAATAGTAGGTTATACAGTCATATCTCTATAACATTATATAGTATAGGTTATATAGTCATATCTCTATAATATTATATAGTATAGGTAATATAGTCATATCTCTATAACATTATATAGTATAGGTAATATAGTCATATCTCTATAATATTAGGTTATATAGTCATATCTCTATAACATTATATAGTATAGGTAATATAGTCATATCTCTATAACATTATATAGTATAGGTAATATAGTCATATCTCTATAATATTAGGTTATATAGTCATATCTCTACAATATTAGGTTATATAGTCATATCTCTATAACATTATATAGTATAGGTAATATAGTCATATCTCTATAACATTATATAGTATAGGTAATATAGTCATATCTCTATAATATTAGGTTATATAGTCATATCTCTATAACATTATATAGTATAGGTAATATAGTCATATCTCTATAACATTATATAGTATAGGTAATATAGTCATATCTCTATAACATTATATAGTATAGGTAATATAGTCATATCTCTATAATATTAGGTTATATAGTCATATCTCTATAACATTATATAGTATAGGTTATATAGTCATATCTCTATAACATTATATAGTATAGGTTATATAGTCATATCTCTATAATATTATATAGTATAGGTAATATAGTCATATCTCTATAACATTATATAGTATAGGTAATATAGTCATATCTCTATAATATTAGGTTATATAGTCATATCTCTATAACATTATATAGTATAGGTTATATAGTCATATCTCTATAACATTATATAGTATAGGTTATATAGTCATATCTCTATAATATTAGGTTATGTAGTCATATCTCTATAATATTAGGTTATATAGTCATATCTCTATAATATTATATAGTATAGGTTATATAGTCATATCTCTATAACATTATATAGTATAGGTTATATAGTCATATCTCTATAATATTATATAGTATAGGTTATATAGTCATATCTCTATAATATTAGGTTATGTAGTCATATCTCTATAATATTATATAGTATAGGTAATATAGTCATATCTCTATAACATTATATAGTATAGGTAATATAGTCATATCTCTATAATATTATATAGTATAGGTAATATAGTCATATCTCTATAACATTATATAGTATAGGTTATATAGTCATATCTCTATAATATTATATAGTATAGGTTATATAGTCATATCTCTATAATATTATATAGTATAGGTTATATAGTCATATCTCTATAATATTATATAGTATAGGTTATATAGTCATATCTCTATAATATTAGGTTATATAGTCATATCTCTATAACATTATATAGTATAGGTTATATAGTCATATCTCTATAATATTAGGTTATATAGTCATATCTCTATAACATTATATAGTATAGGTTATATAGTCATATCTCTATAACATTATATAGTATAGGTTATATAGTCATATCTCTATAATATTAGGTTATATAGTCATATCTCTATAATATTATATAGTATAGGTAATATAGTCATATCTCTATAACATTATATAGTATAGGTAATATAGTCATATCTCTATAACATTAGGTTATATAGTCATATCTCTATAACATTATATAGTATAGGTTATATAGTCATATCTCTATAACATTATATAGTATAGGTTATATAGTCATATCTCTATAATATTATATAGTATAGGTTATATAGTCATATCTCTATAACATTAGGTTATATAGTCATATCTCTATAACATTATATAGTATAGGTTATATAGTCATATCTCTATAATATTAGGTTATATAGTCATATCTCTATAATATTAGGTTATATAGTCATATCTCTATAACATTATATAGTATAGGTTATATAGTCATATCTCTATAATATTAGGTTATATAGTCATATCTCTATAACTTTATATAGTATAGGTAATATAGTCATATCTCTATAATATTATATAGTATAGGTTATATAGTCACATCTCTATAATATTAGGTTATATAGTCATATCTCTATAACATTATATAGTATAGGTTATATAGTCATATCTCTATAACATTATATAGTATAGGTTATATAGTCATATCTCTATAATATTAGGTAATATAGTCATATCTCTATAACATTATATAGTATAGGTAATATAGTCATATCTCTATAATATTAGGTTATATAGTCATATCTCTATAATATTATATAGTATAGGTTATATAGTCATATCTCTATAACATTATATAGTATAGGTAATATAGTCATATCTCTATAATATTATATAGTATAGGTTATATAGTCATATCTCTATAACATTATATAGTATAGGTTATATAGTCATATCTCTATAACATTATATAGTATAGGTTATATAGTCATATCTCTATAATATTAGGTAATATAGTCATATCTCTATAACATTATATAGTATAGGTAATATAGTCATATCTCTATAATATTAGGTTATATAGTCATATCTCTATAATATTATATAGTATAGGTTATATAGTCATATCTCTATAATATTATATAGTATAGGTAATATAGTCATATCTCTATAATATTATATAGTATAGGTTATATAGTCATATCTCTATAATATTAGGTTATATAGTCATATCTCTATAACATTAGGTTATATAGTCATATCTCTATAACATTATATAGTATAGGTTATATAGTCATATCTCTATAATATTATATAGTATAGGTTATATAGTCATATCTCTATAATATTAGGTTATATAGTCATATCTCTATAATATTATATAGTATAGGTTATATAGTCATATCTCTATAATATTATATAGTATAGGTTATATAGTCATATCTCTATAATATTAGGTTATATAGTCATATCTCTATAATATTAGGTTATATAGTCATATCTCTATAATATTATATAGTATAGGTTATATAGTCATATCTCTATAATATTATATAGTATAGGTTATATAGTCATATCTCTATAACATTATATAGTATAGGTTATATAGTCATATCTCTATAATATTATATAGTATAGGTTATATAGTCATATCTCTATAATATTATATAGTATAGGTTATATAGTCATATCTCTATAACATTATATAGTATAGGTTATATAGTCATATCTCTATAACATTATATAGTATAGGTAATATAGTCATATCTCTATAACATTATATAGTATAGGTTATATAGTCATATCTCTATAACATTATATAGTATAGGTTATATAGTCATATCTCTATAATATTAGGTTATATAGTCATATCTCTGTAATATTAGGTTATATAGTCATATCTCTATAACATTATATAGTATAGGTTATATAGTCATATCTCTATAACATTATATAGTATAGGTAATATAGTCATATCTCTATAACATTATATAGTATAGGTTATATAGTCATATCTCTATAACATTATATAGTATAGGTAATATAGTCATATCTCTATAACATTATATAGTATAGGTAATATAGTCATATCTCTATAACATTATATAGTATAGGTAATATAGTCATATCTCTATAACATTATATAGTATAGGTAATATAGTCATATCTCTATAACATTATATAGTATAGGTTATATAGTCATATCTCTATAATATTATATAGTATAGGTTATATAGTCATATCTCTATAATATTATATAGTATAGGTTATATAGTCATATCTCTATAATATTAGGTTATATAGTCATATCTCTATAATATTATATAGTATAGGTTATATAGTCATATCTCTATAATATTAGGTTATATAGTCATATCTCTATAACATTAGGTTATATAGTCATATCTCTATAATATTATATAGTATAGGTTATATAGTCATATCTCTATAATATTAGGTTATATAGTCATATCTCTATAATATTATATAGTATAGGTTATATAGTCATATCTCTATAATATTAGGTTATATAGTCATATCTCTATAACATTATATAGTATAGGTTATATAGTCATATCTCTATAACATTATATAGTATAGGTTATATAGTCATATCTCTATAATATTAGGTTATATAGTCATATCTCTATAACATTAGGTTATATAGTCATATCTCTATAACATTATATAGTATAGGTTATATAGTCATATCTCTATAACATTATATAGTATAGGTTATATAGTCATATCTCTATAACATTAGGGTATATAGTCATATCTCTATAATATTAGGTTATATAGTCATATCTCTATAATATTATATAGTATAGGTTATATAGTCATATCTCTATAATATTAGGTTATATAGTCATATCTCTATAACATTATATAGTATAGGTAATATAGTCATATCTCTATAATATTAGGTAATATAGTCATATCTCTATAATATTAGGTAATATAGTCATATCTCTATAACATCAGGTTATATAGTCATATCTCTATAACATTATATAGTATAGGTTATATAGTTATATCTCTATAATATTAGGTTATATAGTCATATCTCTATAATATTAGGTTATATAGTCATATCTCTATAACATTATATAGTATAGGTTATATAGAAGAGAGAGAACTGAGAGAAGAGAGAGAACCAAGAAGAGAGAGAACCAAGAAGAGAGAGAAGGGAGAAGAGAGAGAAGGGAGGAGAAGAGAGAGAAGAGAGAGAAGAGACGGAAGGACATACAGGACATGTGCTACAGATGGAGGGAGGAGGAAAGTGGACCCAGAGAGAAAGAGAGGAGAAGCAACAACAGGTGTTTGAAAGTGTGTGTTCATGTTTCCACGGTCACAGTGGTCTTACCTGTGTGTACGACATTGTCTCCTCAGTCTCTCTTCTCTTCCTCACTTCCCTTCATCCAGTTCCTCATCCCTCCATCCAACATCCACTTTCACCCAGGAAAAAAGAGGAGTGGAAAAGAAGAGATATAAAATCTCAAGGTGACAAGAGTGAAGGGTTAACCAGGTTACTCTTCTTCATTCTCACTACCTCTCCATCATCACCCCCTCTCACCAAACAACAACAACAACAGAACCTTCTCTCTTTCCCCCTCTCCCTCTCCCCCTCTCCCTCTCTCTCTCTCTCTCTCTCTCTCTCTCCCTCTCCCTCTCCCCCTCTCTCTCTCTCTCTCAAGCTATCTCCGCCTCCTCCTCTTCATCCTTCACCACAACCAGCCACACACTCTCTCTCTCTCTCTCTCTCTCTCTCTCTCTCTCTCTCTCGCTCTCTCTCTCACTCTCTTTCTCTCTCTTTCTCTCGCTCTCTCTCACACTCTTTCTTTCTTTGTCTCTTTCACTCTCTATCTCTTTCCAGTCTTGCCCACTTTTCAGAAATGACACGTAAAGCCAG
>NC_143034.1:77201370-77213870 GCF_057628025.1 Oncorhynchus mykiss | reverse complement strand
TGCCTAGTCTCTTGACCCTGCCTTCATCTACATATCTACCTCAAATACCTTATTATTATCTATCCTGATGTCTAGTCACTTTACCCTGCCTTCATGTACATATCTACCTCAAATACCTTATTATTATCTATCCTGATGTCTAGTCACTTTACCCTGCCTTCATGTACATATCTACCTCAATACCTTATTATTATCTATCCTGATGTCTAGTCACTTTACCCTGCCTTCATGTACATATCTACCTCAAATACCTTATTATTATCTATCCTGATGCCTAGTCACTTTACCCTGCCTTCATGTACATATCTACCTCAAATACCTTATTATTATCTATCCTGATGACTAGTCACTTTACCCTGCCTTCATCTACATATCTACCTCAAATACCTTATTATTATCTATCCTGATGTCTAGTCACTTTACCCTGCCTTCATGTACATATCTACCTCAAATACCTCATTATTATCTATCCTGATGCCTAGTCTCTTGACCCTGCCTTCATCTACATATCTACCTCAAATACCTTATTATCTATCCTGATGCCTAGTCACTTTACCCTGCCTTCATGTACATATCTACCTCAAATACCTTATTATTATCTATCCTGATGTCTAGTCACTTTACCCTGCCTTCATGTACATATCTACCTCAAATACCTCATTATTATCTATCCTGATGCCTAGTCTCTTGACCCTGCCTTCATCTACATATCTACCTCAAATACCTTATTATCTATCCTGATGCCTAGTCACTTTACCCTGCCTTCATGTACATATCTACCTCAAATACCTTATTATTATCGATCCTGATGCCTAGTCACTTTACCCTGCCTTCATGTACATATCTACCTCAAATACCTTATTATTATCTATCCTGTCTAGTCACTTTACCCTGCCTTCATGTACATATCTACCTCAAATACCTTATTATTATCTATCCTGATGTCTAGTCACTTTACCCTGCCTTCATCTACATATCTACCTCAAATACCTTATTATTATCTATCCTGATGTCTAGTCACGTTACCCTGCCTTCATGTACATATCTACCTCAAATACCTTATTATTATCTATCCTGTCTAGTCACTTTACCCTGCCTTCATGTACATATCTACCTCAAATACCTTATTATTATCTATCCTGATGTCTAGTCACTTTACCCTGCCTTCATCTACATATCTACCTCAAATACCTTATTATTATCTATCCTGATGTCTAGTCACGTTACCCTGCCTTCATGTACATATCTACCTCAAATACCTTATTATTATCTATCCTGATGCCTAGTCTCTTGACCCTGCCTTCATCTACATATCTACCTCAAATACCTTATTATCTATCCTGATGCCTAGTCTCTTGACCCTGCCTTCATCTACATATCTACCTCAAATACCTTATTATTATCTATCCTGATGTCTAGTCACTTTACCCTGCCTTCATGTACATATCTACCTCAAATACCTTATTATTATCTATCCTGATGCCTCGTCACTTTACCCTGCCTTCATGTACATATCTACCTCAAATACCTTATTATTATCTATCCTGATGCCTAGTCACTTTACCCTGCCTTCATGTACATATCTACCTCAAATACCTTATTATCTATCCTGATGCCTAGTCACTTTACCCTGCCTTCATGTACATATCTACCTCAACTACGTTATTATTATCTAACCTGGTACTTCCTGTTTATAGCTCCACATTGATATGGTGCTCCCTTTACATAGTTACATATTTGTGACAAATAACATTTTATTAAATTTTTTTATTTTAACTGGGAGTGTACCCTGCCGTCTCACAGTCTGTCTCTGAACTGGGAGTGTACCCTGCCGTCTCACAGTCTGTCTCTGAACTGGGAGTGTACCCTGCCGTCTCACAGTCTGTCTCTGAACTGGGAGTGTACCCTGCCGTCTCACAGTCTGTCTCTGAACTGGGAGTGTACCCTGCTGTTACACTGTCTGTCCCTGAACTGGGAGTGTACCCTGCCGTCTCACAGTCTGTCTCTGAACTGGGAGTGTACCCTGCCGTCTCACAGTCTGTCTCTGAACTGGGAGTGTACCCTGCCTATTACACTGTCTGTCTCTGAACTGGGAGTGTACCCTGCCGTCTCACAGTCTGTCTCTGAACTGGGAGTGTACCCTGCCGTCTCACAGTCTGTCTCTGAACTGGGAGTGTACCCTGCCGTCTCACAGTCTGTCTCTGAACTGGGAGTGTACCCTGCCGTCTCACAGTCTGTCTCTGAACTGGGAGTGTACCCTGCCGTCTCACAGTCTGTCTCTGAACTGGGAGTGTACCCTGCCTATTACACTGTCTGTCTCTGAACTGGGAGTGTACCCTGCCGTCTCACAGTCTGTCTCTGAACTGGGAGTGTACCCTGCCGTCTCACAGTCTGTCTCTGAACTGGGAGTGTACCCTGCCTATTACACTGTCTGTCTCTGAACTGGGAGTGTACCCTGCCGTCTCACAGTCTGTCCCTGAACTGGGAGTGTACCCTGCTGTTACACTGTCTGTCTCTGAACTGGGAGTGTACCCTGCCTATTACACTGTCTGTCTCTGAACTGGGAGTGTACCCTGCCGTTACACTGTCTGTCTCTGAACTGGGAGTGTACCCTGCCGTCTCACAGTCTGTCTCTGAACTGGGAGTGTACCCTGCTGTTACACTGTCTGTCTCTGAACTGGGAGTGTACCCTGCCTATTACACTGTCTGTCTCTGAACTGGGAGTGTACCCTGCTGTTACACTGTCTGTCTCTGAACTGGGAGTGTACCCTGCCTATTACACTGTCTGTCTCTGAACTGGGAGTGTACCCTGCCGTCTCACAGTCTGTCTCTGAACTGGGAGTGTACCCTGCCGTCTCACAGTCTGTCTCTGAACTGTGAGTGTACCCTGCCGTTACACTGTCTGTCTCTGAACTGGGAGTGTACCCTGCCATCTCACTGTCTGTCTCTGAACTGGGAGTGTACCCTGCCTATTACACTGTCTGTCTCTGAACTGGGAGTGTACCCTGCCGTCTCACAGTCTGTCTCTGAACTGGGAGTGTACCCTGCTGTTACACTGTCTGTCTCTGAACTGGGAGTGTACCCTGCCTATTACACTGTCTGTCTCTGAACTGGGAGTGTACCCTGCTGTTACACTGTCTGTCTCTGAAGTGGGAGTGTACCCTGCCTATTACACTGTCTTTCCCTGAACTGGGAGTGTACCCTGCCTATTACACTGTCTGTCTCTGAACTGGGAGTGTACCCTGCCTATTACACTGTCTGTCTCTGAACTGGGAGTGTACCCTGCCTATTACACTGTCTGTCTTTAAACTGGGAGTGTACCCTGCCTATTACACTGTCTGATAATACATACAGCACAGAACACAGAAGTGCATCCCAAAAAGGCACCCTATTGCCTAGTGCACTACTTTGGACCAGAGTCCTATGGGAAAGTAGTGCACTAAATACAAAATAGGGTGCCAATAGGGACACCGCCAGAAGCAGACATACAATCACTCTGGTTTTGAATGAAACCTCATTCATTTGGTACCGGGGAAAAATGACACATGTATTCATTACAAAATCATAAATTACAAATTCACACATTCCCTATGATTTCCATTCGTGACTGGTTAAGAGGGATGACTCAGAGAACGTCCCATCACTGTTGTAGGCTTTCATTTTATTCTAGACCAGTAGCTCCTGTACAACCATTGGATGTGCAAGTAGCCTGGTGTTTCATCCATCCCGTCTGTCTATGTATCTGTCTGTTTGACTCGGCCCGTTGTTGGAGGATATTAGCTGTGAACCTCCGTTTTCACCTGTAATCCTTTTAAGTGTGTTATTCTCCAGGTTGCAGATGCTGGCAGTTTATGTTGCCTGCCCTGCCCAGCCCCAAGCTACTCCTCTGGGGTCGGCCCAACCTGATCAGCCGGTGGAGATGGCTCCAGGCATACGCCAACCGGCCAGACACTAGGTCCAATGAGGCTGGGTCCACACCTGCCCAGAGGTTCCCCGTCGAACCCCCCAAACATCCCCCTGAACCCTCCACTGGAGCTCCCACCGCCTCCTTGACCAACTTAGGTAGAGCCACAGAGTCAGGTAAGATGGAGCTGCTGTCGCTCCCCAGGAAGAGGTGATCCAGAGCCCGGTTCTGGAGGCTCTCCCTCAGGCTGCGGACCAGCTCCTCCATCCTGGCCACCAGGTGGCGATCCTCCCAGGCCTAAAAAAGAAAGACAAGTAGACGGTCTGTAAGATGCAAAAAACCTTAGTAACCTATTTACAAATTATTCCAAACATTCGTGTATATATGATAGAGTAGATCAGCCCTATAGAGGACAATAAATCAGGATGGATAACAGGCCTCCAATCAAATCAAAGTTTACTGTCATGTGAAAGGATGGGCAAAAATGACAAATTACAATTGCAAATTATAATTACAAATTACAATAGCAAAATACCCTAAAGACTAACGTATCAAAATAAATTACAAAAATATGTTTGCAAAGTATGCAGTGGACTAAGGCCCTACCGTCTCAGCGCTCCTTAGTTTAATACCCTGACTGGTCCCGAGTGGTGCAGTGGACTAAGGCCCTACCGTCTCAGTGCTCCTTAGTTTAATACCCTGACTGGTCCCGAGTGGTGCCGTGGACTAAGGCCCTACCGTCTCAGCGCTCCTTAGATTAATACCCTGACTGGTCCCGAGTGGTGCAGTGGACTAAGGCCCTACCGTCTCAGCGCTCCTTAGTTTAATGCCCTGACTGGTCCCGAGTGGTGCAGTGGACTAAGGCCCTACCGTCTCAGCGCTCCTTAGTTTAATACCCTGACTGGTCCCGAGTGGTGCAGTGGACTAAGGCCCTACCGTCTCAGCGCTCCTTAGTTTAATGCCCTGACTGGTCCCGAGTGGTGCAGTGGACTAAGGCCCTACCGTCTCAGCGCTCCTTAGTTTAATGCCCTGACTGGTCCCGAGTGGTGCAGTGGACTAAGGCCCTACCGTCTCAGCGCTCCTTAGTTTAATACCCTGACTGGTCCCGAGTGGTGCAGTGGACTAAGGCCCTACCGTCTCAGCGGTCCTTAGTTTAATGCCCTGACTGGTCCAGAGTGGTGCAGTGGACTAAGGCCCTACCGTCTCAGCGCTCCTTAGTTTAATGCCCTGACTGGTCCCGAGTGGTGCAGTGGACTAAGGCCCTACCGTCTCAGTGCTCCTTAGTTTAATACCCTGACTGGTCCAGAGTGGTGCAGTGGACTAAGGCCCTACCGTCTCAGTGCTCCTTAGTTTAATGCCCTGACTGGTCCCGAGTGGTGCAGTGGAATAAGGCCCTACCGTCTCAGTGCTCCTTAGTTTAATGCCCTGACTGGTCCCGAGTGGTGCAGTGGAATAAGGCCCTACCGTCTCAGTGCTCCTTAGTTTAATGCCCTGACTGGTCCCGAGTGGTGCAGTGGACTAAGGCCCTACCGTCTCAGCGCTCCTTAGTTTAATACCCTGACTGGTCCCGAGTGGTGCAGTGGACTAAGGCCCTACCGTCTCAGCGCTCCTTAGTTTAATGCCCTGACTGGTCCCGAGTGGTGCAGTGGACTAAGGCCCTACCGTCTCAGCGCTCCTTAGTTTAATACCCTGACTGGTCCCGAGTGGTGCAGTGGACTAAGGCCCTACCGTCTCAGCGCTCCTTAGTTTAATACCCTGACTGGTCCCGAGTGGTGCAGTGGACTAAGGCCCTACCGTCTCAGCGCTCCTTAGTTTAATACCCTGACTGGTCCCGAGTGGTGCAGTGGACTAAGGCCTTACCGTCTCAGCGCTCCTTAGTTTAATACCCTGACTGGTCCCGAGTGGTGCAGTGGACTAAGGCCCTACCGTCTCAGCGCTCCTTAGTTTAATACCCTGACTGGTCCCGAGTGGTGCAGTGGACTAAGGCCCTACCGTCTCAGCGCTCCTTAGTTTAATACCCTGACTGGTCCCGAGTGGTGCAGTGGACTAAGGCCCTACCGTCTCAGTGCTCCTTAGTTTAATGCCCTGACTGGTCCCGAGTGGTGCAGTGGACTAAGGCCCTACCGTCTCAGCGCTCCTTAGTTTAATACCCTGACTGGTCTCGAGTGGTGCAGTGGACTAAGGCCCTACCGTCTCAGCGCTCCTTAGTTTAATACCCTGACTGGTCCCGAGTGGTGCAGTGGACTAAGGCCCTACCGTCTCAGCGCTCCTTAGTTTAATACCCTGACTGGTCCCGAGTGGTGCAGTGGACTAAGGCCCTACCGTCTCAGCGCTCCTTAGTTTAATACCCTGACTGGTCCCGAGTGGTGCAGTGGACTAAGGCCCTACCGTCTCAGCGCTCCTTAGTTTAATGCCCTGACTGGTCCCGAGTGGTGCAGTGGACTAAGGCCCTACCGTCTCAGCGCTCCTTAGTTTAATACCCTGACTGGTCCCGAGTGGTGCAGTGGACTAAGGCCCTACCGTCTCAGCGCTCCTTAGTTTAATACCCTGACTGGTCCCGAGTGGTGCAGTGGACTAAGGCCCTACCGTCTCAGCGCTCCTTAGTTTAATACCCTGACTGGTCCCGAGTGGTGCAGTGGACTAAGGCCCTACAGTCTCAGTGCTCCTTAGATTAATGCCCTGACTGGTCCCGAGTGGTGCAGTGGACTAAGGCCCTACAGTCTCAGTGCTCCTTAGATTAATGCCCTGACTGGTCCCGAGTGGTGCAGTGGACTAAGGCCCTACAGTCTCAGTGCTCTTTAGATTAATGCCCTGACTGGTCCCGAGTGGTGCAGTGGACTAAGGCCCTACCGTCTCAGCGCTCCTTAGTTTAATACCCTGACTGGTCCCGAGTGGTGCAGTGGACTAAGGCCCTACTTTCTCAGTGCTCCTTAGATTAATGCCCTGACTGGTCCCGAGTGGTGCAGTGGACTAAGGCCCTACCGTCTCAGTGCTCCTTAGTTTAATACCCTGACTGGTCCCGAGTGGTGCAGTGGACTAAGGCCCTACCGTCTCAGCGCTCCTTAGTTTAATGCCCTGACTGGTCCCGAGTGGTGCAGTGGACTAAGGCCCTACTGTCTCAGTGCTCCTTAGTTTAATGCCTGACTGGTCCCGAGTGGTGCAGTGGACTAAGGCCCTGTGTCTCAGTGCTCCTTAGTTTAATACCCTGACTGGTCCCGAGTGGTGCAGTGGACTAAGGCCCTGCGTCTCAGTGCTCCTTAGTTTAATACCCTGACTGGTCCCGAGTGGTGCAGTGGACTGAGGCCCTACCGTCTCAGCGCTCCTTAGTTTAATACCCTGACTGGTCCCGAGTGGTGCAGTGGACTGAGGCCCTACCGTCTCAGCGCTCCTTAGTTTAATACCCTGACTGGTCCCGAGTGGTGCAGTGGACTAAGGCCCTACCGTCTCAGTGCTCCTTAGTTTAATACCCTTACTGGTCCCGAGTGGTGCAGTGGACTAAGGCCCTACCGTCTCAGTGCTCCTTAGTTTAATACCCTGACTGGTCCCGAGTGGTGCAGTGGACTAAGGCCCTACCGTCTCAGTGCTCCTTAGTTTAATACCCTGACTGGTCCCGAGTGGTGCAGTGGACTAAGGCCCTACCGTCTCAGCGCTCCTTAGTTTAATACCCTGACTGGTCAAGAGTGGTCCAGTGGACTAAGGCCCTACCGTCTCAGTGCTCCTTAGTTTAATGCCCTGACTGGTCCAGAGTGGTGCAGTGGACTAAGGCCCTACCGTCTCAGCGCTCCTTAGTTTAATGCCCTGACTGGTCCCGAGTGGTGCAGTGGACTAAGGCCCTACCGTCTCAGCGCTCCTTAGTTTAATGCCCTGACTGGTCCCGAGTGGTGCAGTGGACTAAGGCCCTACCGTCTCAGCGCTCCTTAGTTTAATACCCTGACTGGTCCCGAGTGGTGCAGTGGACTAAGGCCCTACCGTCTCAGTGCTCCTTAGTTTAATGCCCTGACTGGTCCAGAGTGGTGCAGTGGACTAAGGCCCTACCGTCTCAGCGCTCCTTAGTTTAATGCCCTGACTGGTCCCGAGTGGTGCAGTGGACTAAGGCCCTACCGTCTCAGTGCTCCTTAGTTTAATACCCTGACTGGTCCAGAGTGGTGCAGTGGACTAAGGCCCTACCGTCTCAGTGCTCCTTAGTTTAATGCCCTGACTGGTCCCGAGTGGTGCAGTGGAATAAGGCCCTACCGTCTCAGTGCTCCTTAGTTTAATGCCCTGACTGGTCCCGAGTGGTGCAGTGGAATAAGGCCCTACCGTCTCAGTGCTCCTTAGTTTAATACCCTTACTGGTCCCGAGTGGTGCAGTGGACTAAGGCCCTACCGTCTCAGTGCTCCTTAGTTTAATACCCTGACTGGTCCCGAGTGGTGCAGTGGACTAAGGCCCTACCGTCTCAGTGCTCCTTAGTTTAATACCCTGACTGGTCCCGAGTGGTGCAGTGGACTAAGGCCCTACCGTCTCAGCGCTCCTTAGTTTAATACCCTGACTGGTCAAGAGTGGTCCAGTGGACTAAGGCCCTACCGTCTCAGTGCTCCTTAGTTTAATGCCCTGACTGGTCCAGAGTGGTGCAGTGGACTAAGGCCCTACCGTCTCAGCGCTCCTTAGTTTAATGCCCTGACTGGTCCCGAGTGGTGCAGTGGACTAAGGCCCTACCGTCTCAGCGCTCCTTAGTTTAATGCCCTGACTGGTCCCGAGTGGTGCAGTGGACTAAGGCCCTACCGTCTCAGCGCTCCTTAGTTTAATACCCTGACTGGTCCCGAGTGGTGCAGTGGACTAAGGCCCTACCGTCTCAGTGGTCCTTAGTTTAATGCCCTGACTGGTCCAGAGTGGTGCAGTGGACTAAGGCCCTACCGTCTCAGCGCTCCTTAGTTTAATGCCCTGACTGGTCCCGAGTGGTGCAGTGGACTAAGGCCCTACCGTCTCAGTGCTCCTTAGTTTAATACCCTGACTGGTCCAGAGTGGTGCAGTGGACTAAGGCCCTACCGTCTCAGTGCTCCTTAGTTTAATGCCCTGACTGGTCCCGAGTGGTGCAGTGGAATAAGGCCCTACCGTCTCAGTGCTTCTTAGTTTAATGCCCTGACTGGTCCCGAGTGGTGCAGTGGAATAAGGCCCTACCGTCTCAGTGCTCCTTAGTTTAATGCCCTGACTGGTCCCGAGTGGTGCAGTGGACTAAGGCCCTACCGTCTCAGCGCTCCTTAGTTTAATACCCTGACTGGTCCCGAGTGGTGCAGTGGACTAAGGCCCTACCGTCTCAGCGCTCCTTAGTTTAATGCCCTGACTGGTCCCGAGTGGTGCAGTGGACTAAGGCCCTACCGTCTCAGCGCTCCTTAGTTTAATACCCTGACTGGTCCCGAGTGGTGCAGTGGACTAAGGCCCTACCGTCTCAGCGCTCCTTAGTTTAATACCCTGACTGGTCCCGAGTGGTGCAGTGGACTAAGGCCCTACCGTCTCAGCGCTCCTTAGTTTAATACCCTGACTGGTCCCGAGTGGTGCAGTGGACTAAGGCCTTACCGTCTCAGCGCTCCTTAGTTTAATACCCTGACTGGTCCCGAGTGGTGCAGTGGACTAAGGCCCTACCGTCTCAGCGCTCCTTAGTTTAATACCCTGACTGGTCCCGAGTGGTGCAGTGGACTAAGGCCCTACCGTCTCAGCGCTCCTTAGTTTAATACCCTGACTGGTCCCGAGTGGTGCAGTGGACTAAGGCCCTACCGTCTCAGTGCTCCTTAGTTTAATGCCCTGACTGGTCCCGAGTGGTGCAGTGGACTAAGGCCCTACCGTCTCAGCGCTCCTTAGTTTAATACCCTGACTGGTCTCGAGTGGTGCAGTGGACTAAGGCCCTACCGTCTCAGCGCTCCTTAGTTTAATACCCTGACTGGTCCCGAGTGGTGCAGTGGACTAAGGCCCTACCGTCTCAGCGCTCCTTAGTTTAATACCCTGACTGGTCCCGAGTGGTGCAGTGGACTAAGGCCCTACCGTCTCAGCGCTCCTTAGTTTAATACCCTGACTGGTCCCGAGTGGTGCAGTGGACTAAGGCCCTACCGTCTCAGCGCTCCTTAGTTTAATGCCCTGACTGGTCCCGAGTGGTGCAGTGGACTAAGGCCCTACCGTCTCAGCGCTCCTTAGTTTAATACCCTGACTGGTCCCGAGTGGTGCAGTGGACTAAGGCCCTACCGTCTCAGCGCTCCTTAGTTTAATACCCTGACTGGTCCCGAGTGGTGCAGTGGACTAAGGCCCTACCGTCTCAGCGCTCCTTAGTTTAATACCCTGACTGGTCCCGAGTGGTGCAGTGGACTAAGGCCCTACAGTCTCAGTGCTCCTTAGATTAATGCCCTGACTGGTCCCGAGTGGTGCAGTGGACTAAGGCCCTACAGTCTCAGTGCTCCTTAGATTAATGCCCTGACTGGTCCCGAGTGGTGCAGTGGACTAAGGCCCTACAGTCTCAGTGCTCCTTAGATTAATGCCCTGACTGGTCCCGAGTGGTGCAGTGGACTAAGGCCCTACCGTCTCAGCGCTCCTTAGTTTAATACCCTGACTGGTCCCGAGTGGTGCAGTGGACTAAGGCCCTACTTTCTCAGTGCTCCTTAGATTAATGCCCTGACTGGTCCCGAGTGGTGCAGTGGACTAAGGCCCTACCGTCTCAGTGCTCCTTAGTTTAATACCCTGACTGGTCCCGAGTGGTGCAGTGGACTAAGGCCCTACCGTCTCAGCGCTCCTTAGTTTAATGCCCTGACTGGTCCCGAGTGGTGCAGTGGACTAAGGCCCTACTGTCTCAGTGCTCCTTAGTTTAATGCCTGACTGGTCCCGAGTGGTGCAGTGGACTAAGGCCCTGTGTCTCAGTGCTCCTTAGTTTAATACCCTGACTGGTCCCGAGTGGTGCAGTGGACTAAGGCCCTGCGTCTCAGTGCTCCTTAGTTTAATACCCTGACTGGTCCCGAGTGGTGCAGTGGACTGAGGCCCTACCGTCTCAGCGCTCCTTAGTTTAATACCCTGACTGGTCCCGAGTGGTGCAGTGGACTGAGGCCCTACCGTCTCAGCGCTCCTTAGTTTAATACCCTGACTGGTCCCGAGTGGTGCAGTGGACTAAGGCCCTACCGTCTCAGTGCTCCTTAGTTTAATACCCTGACTGGTCCCGAGTGGTGCAGTGGACTAAGGCCCTACCGTCTCAGTGCTCCTTAGTTTAATACCCTGACTGGTCCCGAGTGGTGCAGTGGACTAAGGCCCTACCGTCTCAGTGCTCCTTAGTTTAATACCCTGACTGGTCCCGAGTGGTGCAGTGGACTAAGGCCCTACCGTCTCAGCGCTCCTTAGTTTAATACCCTGACTGGTCAAGAGTGGTCCAGTGGACTAAGGCCCTACCGTCTCAGTGCTCCTTAGTTTAATGCCCTGACTGGTCCAGAGTGGTGCAGTGGACTAAGGCCCTACCGTCTCAGCGCTCCTTAGTTTAATACCCTGACTGGTCCCGAGTGGTGCAGTGGACTAAGGCCCTACAGTCTCAGTGCTCCTTAGTTTAATACCCTGACTGGTCCCGAGTGGTGCAGTGGACTAAGGCCCTACCGTCTCAGTGCTCCTTAGTTTAATACCCTGACTGGTCCCGAGTGGTGCAGTGGACTAAGGTCCTACTGTCTCAGTGCTCCTTAGTTTAATGCCCTGACTGGTCCCGAGTGGTGCAGTGGACTAAGGCCCTACAGTCTCAGTGCTCCTTAGTTTAATGCCCTGACTGGTCCCGAGTGGCGCAGTGGACTAAGGCCCTACCGTCTCAGTGCTCCTTAGTTTAATACCCTGACTGGTCCCGAGTGGTGCAGTGGACTAAGGTCCTACTGTCTCAGTGCTCCTTAGTTTAATGCCCTGACTGGTCCCGAGTGGTGCAGTGGACTAAGGCCCTACAGTCTCAGTGCTCCTTAGTTTAATACCCTGACTGGTCCCGAGTGGTGCAGTGGACTAAGGCCCTACCGTCTCAGTGCTCCTTAGTTTAATACCCTGACTGGTCCCGAGTGGTGCAGTGGACTAAGGCCCTGCGTCTCAGTGCTCCTTAGTTTAATACCCTGACTGGTCCCGAGTGGTGCAGTGGACTAAGGCCCTACCGTCTCAGCGCTCCTTAGTTTAATACCCTGACTGGTCCAGAGTGGTGCAGTGGACTAAGGCCCTACCGTCTCAGCGCTCCTTAGTTTAATACCCTGACTGGTCCCGAGTGGTGCAGTGGACTAAGGCCCTACCGTCTCAGCGCTCCTTAGTTTAATACCCTGACTGGTCCCGAGTGGTGCAGTGGACTAAGGCCCTACCGTCTCAGCGCTCCTTAGTTTAATACCCTGACTGGTCCCGAGTGGTGCAGTGGACTAAGGCCCTACCGTCTCAGCGCTCCTTAGTTTAATACCCTGACTGGTCCCGAGTGGTGCAGTGGACTAAGGCCCTTCCGTCTCAGTGCTCCTTAGTTTAATGCAATGACTGCTCCCGAGTGGTGCAGTGGACTAAGGCCCTGCCGTCTCAGCGCTCCTTAGTTTAATACCCTGACTGGTCCCGAGTGGTGCAGTGGACTAAGGCCCTACCGTCTCAGTGC
>NC_143034.1:77191370-77198870 GCF_057628025.1 Oncorhynchus mykiss | reverse complement strand
CTGCACCGCGGCACGCCGCTCCACCCACCGTCCTCTGAGCTTTCCCCTTTCATCTCTTCCTTCACCTCGTCCTTCAAGACTTCCTTCCCTTCTTCTTGGACCTCTGTCTGCTCCTCCACCTTGCTGTCGTCCTTCAAGACTTCCTTCAATTTATTGCTTCTCACCCTCATCATGTTCCCCTTCCCCGACCTCCTCCCATTCTCTTTAACCTCCCCCCTCTGCTCCCTCACATCCTCCTTGCCCTCCCCCTTCCCCGACCTCCTCCCATTCTCTTTAACCTCCCCCCTCTGCTCCCTCACATCCTCCTTGCCCTCCCCCTTCCCCGACCTCTTCCCATTCTCTCTAACCTCCCCCCTCTGCTCCCTCACATCCTCCTTGCCCTCCCCCTTCCCTGACTTTCTTCCATTCTCTTTAACCTCCCCCCTCTGCTCCCTCACATCCTCCTTGCCCTCCCCCTTCCCTGACTTTCTTCTATTCTCTTTAACCTCCCCCCTCTTGTTATTTTCCTCAGCTCTCTTGTCCCCCTTCTCTTTTTTCTCCTCACCCCTCACATCCCTCTTGCCCTCCCCCTTCTCCTCTCCTCTCTCGTCCTTCTTCTCCTCCCCCCTCCTCTCCCCCCTGTATACTCGTGGCTCCAGTCTCAGTTCTCGGGGTATCTTCAGAGGTACCAGGATGTCATAGTAGTCTGGAGCGCCCACCTTGTGCTCCTCGTATGAACTGCCCACCTGTAACCAGACCAGACAAACTAGGATTGTGTGAGTCCCAAATTGCACTCGAATTCCCGAGAAGTTTGTTTACGTTGACCATCAACTCTGTTAACTAATTAATCATTTAACTACAAAAAGAGAAAATGTTATCTTCCCGAAACTCACCTGCAGGAAGTCTCCCCGGAACGCCAGAGAGGACTCTGGGATACCTCCAGTGGCACGTCCGGCTCTGACCAGCTCCCCGACCAGTTTAGCCACGTGGGCCTTGCTGTGCCCCAGGACGTGAGGAGACAGACGCACCCAGCGCTCGTAGTAGTCCTCCAGGACCTCTCGACGAGAACAACTCGATTTCAGAGCCCCGTCAGCGGTCTCGAGAGGCACCCTCTGGGGCCCCCCTGGGTGGGTGGAGCAGTACCTGTAGTTACACATTGATAGTTCAGTCTATTCATATTTCAACAGATGGATACTTAGTGCAATCAAGGGACCGACAGCATTATGAGTATTATTACGAGTTTTCAAAAGCAGAAGCAAAAATAACCGTAGTAACCGTGCAACTCAAACGGAGAGAGAGAGAGAGAGAGAGAGAGAGAGAGGTTGACAGCCCCCCTAGACGCAACTATGACAAAACAACCAACCAAAACGGGTCACAACTCCTGCAGCTCTGTCACACGCTGGGTCTGTACGTAGTCAATAGTAGGCTTCGATGGGACTCTCACGGTAGGTACACCTATAGCTCATCTCTTGGCAGTAGTACTGTAGACTACTTTATCACTGACCTCAACCCAGAGTCTCTCAGAGCTTTCACAGTCAACCCCCTCAGATCGCAGCAAAATCACAGTCTACTTGAACAGAGCAATACTCAATCATGAGGCATCAAAGCCAACGGAACGGAGTAACATTAAGAAATGCTGTAGATGGAAGGAATGTAGTGTAGAAACCTACCCAAAAAACAATTAGGCAACAACACATTCAATCCCTTTTAGACAACTTCCTGGACAAAACGTTCCACCGTAACAGTGAAGGTGTGAACCTGGCAGTAGAAAACCTAAACAGTATATCTGACCTCTCACCCTACTGAATCTAAAAATGTCAAGCAAACAACCTAAGAAAGACATTGAGAAACCTGTCCAATCAAAAGCATAGAGACCCAGAGAACCTGAGCCTACTGTCCAATCAAAAGCATAGAGACCCAGAGAACCTGAGCCTACTGTCCAATCAAAAGCATAGAGACCCAGAGAACCTGAGCCTACTGTCCAATCAAAAGCATAGAGACCCAGAGAACCTGAGCCTACTGTCCAATCAAAAGCATAGAGACCCAGAAAACCTGAGCCTACTGTCCAATCAAAAGCATAGAGACCCAGAAAACCTGAGCCTACTGTCCAATCAAAAGCATAGAGACCCAGAAAACCTGAGCCTACTGTCCAATCAAAAGCATAGAGACCCAGAGAACCTGAGCCTACTGTCCAATCAAAAGCATAGAGACCCAGAAAACCTGAGCCTACTGTCCAATCAAAAGCATAGAGACCCAGAAAACCTGAGCCTACTGTCCAATCAAAAGCATAGAGACCCAGAGAACCTGAGCCTACTGTCCAATCAAAAGCATAGAGACCCAGAGAACCTGAGCCTACTGTCCAATCAAAAGCATAGAGACCCAGAGAACCTGAGCCTACTGTCCAATCAAAAGCATAGAGACCCAGAGAACCTGAGCCTACTGTCCAATCAAAAGCATAGAGACCCAGAGAACCTGAGCCTACTGTCCAACCAAAAGCATAGAGACCCAGAGAACCTGAGCCTACTGTCCAATCAAAAACATAGAGACCCAGAGAACCTGAGCCTACTGTCCAATCAAAAGCATAGAGACCCAGAGAACCTGAGCCTACTGTCCAACCAAAAGCGTAGAGACCCAGAGAACCTGAGCCTACTGTCCAATCAAAAGCATAGAGACCCAGAGAACCTGAGCCTACTGTCCAACCAAACGCATAGAGACCCAGAGAACCTGAGCCTACTGTCCAATCAAAAGCATAGAGACCCAGAGAACCTGAGCCTACGCGTTTACTATGGTGAATCCCTAAAACAATTCATAAACACACTACGGAAAAAAGAAGGAACAGCACGTCAGAAATCAGCGCAATGTAACTGAAGAATCCATATACTCAAACCACTTCTAGGAAAACACTAAACAAACAACAACATGAAGAGTTATCTATCCGAAACGAAGATGAATGGGTAAATCACTTCTCCAATATTTTTGGCTCTATGACTAAGACTACCAGAACCCACTGGATTCTCCAATATGTTTGGCTCTATAACTAAGACTACCAGAACCCACTGGATTCTCCAATATGTTTGGCTCTATAACTAAGACTACCAGAACCCACTGGATTCTCCAATATGTTTGGCTCTATAACTAAGACTACCAGAACCCACTGGATTCTCCAATATGTTTGGCTCTATAACTAAGACTACCAGAACCCACTGGATTCTCCAATATGTTTGGCTCTATAACTAAGACTACCAGAACCCACTGGATTCTCCAATATGTTTGGCTCTATAACTAAGACTACCAGAACCAACTGGATTCTCCAATATGTTTGGCTCTATAACTAAGACTACCAGAACCCACTGGATTCTCCAATATGTTTGGCTCTATAACTAAGACGACCAGAACCCACTGGATTCTCCAATATGTTTGGCTCTATAACTAAGACTACCAGAACCCACTGGATTCTCCAATATGTTTGGCTCTATAACTAAGACGACCAGAACCTACTGGATTCTCCAATATGTTTGGCTCTATAACTAAGACTACCAGAACCCACTGGATTCTCCAATATGTTTGGCTCTATAACTAAGACTACCAGAACCCACTGGATTCTCCAATATGTTTGGCTCTATAACTAAGACTACCAGAACCCACTGGATTCTCCAATATGTTTGGCTCTATAACTAAGACTACCAGAACCCACTGGATTCTCCAATATGTTTGGCTCTATAACTAAGACTACCAGAACCAACTGGATTCTCCAATATGTTTGGCTCTATAACTAAGACTACCAGAACCAACTGGATTCTCCAATATGTTTGGCTCTATAACTAAGACTACCAGAACCCACTGGATTCTCCAATATGTTTGGCTCTATAACTAAGACTACCAGAACCCACTGGATTCTCCAATATGTTTGGCTCTATAACTAAGACTACCAGAACCCACTGGATTCTCCAATATGTTTGGCTCTATAACTAAGACTACCAGAACCCACTGGATTCTCCAATATGTTTGGCTCTATAACTAAGACTACCAGAACCCACTGGATTCTCCAATATGTTTGGCTCTATAACTAAGACGACCAGAACCCACTGGATTCTCCAATATGTTTGGCTCTATAACTAAGACTACCAGAACCCACTGGATTCTCCAATATGTTTGGCTCTATAACTAAGACTACCAGAACCCACTGGATTCTCCAATATGTTTGGCTCTATAACTAAGACTACCAGAACCCACTGGATTCTCCAATATGTTTGGCTCTATAACTAAGACTACCAGAACCCACTGGATTCTCCAATATGTTTGGCTCTATAACTAAGACTACCAGAACCAACTGGATTCTCCAATATGTTTGGCTCTATAACTAAGACTACCAGAACCCACTGGATTCTCCAATATGTTTGGCTCTATAACTAAGACTACCAGAACCCACTGGATTCTCCAATATGTTTGGCTCTATAACTAAGACGACCAAAACCCACTGGATTCTCCAATATGTTTGGCTCTATAACTAAGACTACCAGAACCCACTGGATTCTCCAATATGTTTGGCTCTATAACTAAGACGACCAGAACCCACTGGATTCTCCAATATGTTTGGCTCTATAACTAAGACTACCAGAACCAACTGGATTCTCCAATATGTTTGGCTCTATAACTAAGACTACCAGAACCCACTGGATTCTCCAATATGTTTGGCTCTATAACTAAGACTACCAGAACCCACTGGATTCTCCAATATGTTTGGCTCTATAACTAAGACTACCAGAACCCACTGGATTCTCCAATATGTTTGGCTCTATAACTAAGACTACCAGAACCCACTGGATTCTCCAATATGTTTGGCTCTATAACTAAGACTACCAGAACCCACTGGATTCTCCAATATGTTTGGCTCTATAACTAAGACTACCAGAACCAACTGGATTCTCCAATATGTTTGGCTCTATAACTAAGACTACCAGAACCCACTGGATTCTCCAATTATATTTAATGAACTACAGAACAAAATTTAAAAAAGGCCTGTGGGGTTGATTGTCTCCTAAATTAAATGTTAAAATAGACAGACGACAAATTCCAATTGGCTATAATAAAACTCTTAAACATCATCCATCCTCATCCTCTTTGGAACCAAGGACTGATCACCCCAATCCACAAAAGTGGAGACACCTTTGACCCCAATAACTACCATGGGACAAGCATCAACAGCAACCATGGGGAAATCCTTGTAAAATCTACGTAAAACAACAAATAATCCATGCAGAGCAGAATTAATGATCAAAATCCAGAAGTGAGATGTTAAATTATACAACCACCTAAAAGGAAATGATTCCCAAACCTTCTTAAGGAAAGCTTTGACTGTACAGACTCAGTGAGCATTGCCTTGCTATTGAGAAAGGCCGCCGTAGGCAGACATGGCTCTCAAGAGAAGACAGGCTATGTGCTCACTGCCCACAAAATGAGGTGGAAACTGAACTGCACTTCCTAACCTCCTGCACAATGTATGACCATATTAGAGAGACATATTTCCCTCAGATAACACAAACCCATAAAGAATTTGAAAACAAATCAAATTTTGATAAACTCCCATATCTACTGGGTGAAATACCACAGTGTGCCGCCATCACAGCAGCAAGATGTGTGACCTGTTGCCACAAGAAAAGGTCAACCCATATTTATGCTTATTTATTTTCTCTTGTGTACTTTGTGTACTAACTATTTGCACATCATTATAACACTGTATATACACAATATGCCATTTAAAATGTATTTTACTTTGGAAGTTTTGTGTGTAATATAATATATATATAATAATATTTACTGTAATTATTATTTTCTTCTTCAGTTTTGTACATTATCCATTTCAATTGGCGTTGTCGATGTAAACACAATGTCAACACAATGTAAACACAATGTAAACACAATGTCAACACAATGTAAACACAATGTAAACACAATGTAAACACATGTTTCCCATGCCAATTAATCCCTTTGAATTCAATTTAACTGAATTGAGAGCGAGTGGGAGAGAGAGACAGACAGAGAGACAGAGAGAGAGAGAGAGAGTAAGATAGAGAAAGAGAGAGAGAGAGAGAGAGAGAGAGAGAGACAGACAGAGAGACAGAGAGAGAGTAAGATAGAGAAAGAGAGAGAGAGAGAGAGAGAGAGACAGACAGAGAGACAGAGAGACAGAGAGAGAGAGAGAGAGAGAGATAGAGAAAGAGAGAGAAAGAGAGAGAGAGAGACAGACAGAGAGAGAGAGAGAGAGAGAGTAAGATAGAGAAAGAGAGAAGATATGATGTGTGTGGACTGTGTACCTTATGAAGAGGTAGCAGAGGACACAGGCCAGTAGTAGTTTGATGAGTGAGAAAAAGACAGGAGGGCCCTGGTCAGAGCAGGGCTCTGTCCCAGCCTCGTACCCAGGATCGGGGCCTGATTCTGGGCTTAGCCAGTGGGTTATGTGATGGTGGAAAACCAGACCTGTCAACACACAGGTCAACAGAGGCCAGAACACCCGCAGGTTCAGAGTGTACACACTCATCCTTCTCTCTCTCTCTCTCTCTCTCTCTCTTCTCGTTCCCTCTCTCTCTTCTCGTTCCCTCTCTCTCTTCTCGTTCCCTCTCCCTCTTCTCGTTCCCTCTCTCTCTTCTCGTTCCCCCTCTCTCCTTCTTTCTGTTGCTCCAAGGTTCCTTCGTTCTTTCTCTTCTTCTTGTCTGTCTAGGACTTGTTCTTTAGCGATGCCAGAGAACTGAGACAGGGTCAGGGAAGGCTAACCCATCATGACACATCGCTGACACACACACGCGGACTCTCTCTCTCTCTCTCTCGTCTTTTCCCTCCTCTGCGCCTCAATGTTCTTCTCTCCGTTGTCTCCTCTCCTTCCCTCTTGTAACAGAACTCCCACTTCTTCTTCTTCTTCTCCTCTCCTTCCTTCTTGTAACAGAACTCCCACTTCTTATTCTTCTTCTCCTCTCCTTCCTTCTTGTAACAGAACTCCCACTTCTTATTCTTCTTCTCCTCTCCAGCTTGTTTGTTCAGTTTAAAGTCAGTTGAAGTTCCTCTTCAGAAGTTGCCCCTCCTTCTCTTCCTCTCTTCTTCAATCTGTCCCTCCTGTTTTTCCTCTTCAGGGCTGTATGATGTCAGGTTTATCTGTCTTTGTGAAGACAGGTTCTCTCTCTCTCTTGTCCTCTTGTTCTCTCTTTCTTGTCTTCTCTTTTTCCCGGTCTCTTTCTCTCTCTCTCTCTCTCTGAGCTCAGAGGAAATGCCAAACTCTTGAGAGAGGAATTTTAGTTTTAAAAAAAGAGGGGGAGGAGGAGGAAAGAGAGACTGGGCGGCAACACTCTCCTCCCACCTCTTAAAGAGACAAAGACATTGTTTCACATCTCAACATTACATTCAAAAGGGTACTCAGGGCCCAAATGGAGCCCTATTCCCTGTATGTGGGTGTGTGTACAGTACTCCCTCAGTGAGTGACTCAATGGGTCCTTGTTTAGCTAAACTGGACCACACCTCTGACTAAGGTCT
>NC_143034.1:77178870-77186370 GCF_057628025.1 Oncorhynchus mykiss | reverse complement strand
AGAGTCATAATGTCCCCTAACTACACCTTCTATGAGGACAGAGTCATAATGGCCCCTAACTACACCTTCTATGAGGACAGAGTCATAATGGCCCCTAACTACACCTTCTATGAGGACAGAGTCATAATGGCCCCTAACTAAACCTTCTACGAGCAAATCTAGGCATGAGAAAGCATAAGCTGATTGTTCACACACACACACACCACATGCACACGTACGCGCACACACACACATGTGCGTGCATGCGTGCGTGCGTGTGTGTCTGTGTGTGTGTGTGTGTGCGTGCGTGCGTGCGTGCGTGTCTGTGTGTGTGTGTGCGTGTGCGTGTACGTGTGTATGTGGTGTGCGTGCGTGCGTGCGTGCGTGTGTGTGTGTGTGTGTGTGTGCGTGTGTGCCTGTGTGACTGTGTGTGTGTGTGTGTGTGTGTGTGTGTGTGTGTGTGCCTGTGTGTGTGTGTGCGTGCATGCGTGCGTGCGTGCGTGCGCGTGCACGTGTGTGTGTGTCTGTGTGTGTGTGTGGCCACAGCAGTGCCTACAGAAAGTATTCATGCCTCTTGACTTATGAAACATTTTGTTGTGTTACAGCCTGAATCAGAATGGATTAAAACAAATATTTCGTTTTAGCAATCTACACCCCATAATGACCAATCTACACCCCATAATGACCAATCTACACCCCATAATGACAAATCTACATCCCATAATGACAAATCTACACCCCATAATGAGAAATCTACACCCCATAATGACAAATCTACATCTCATAATGACAAATCTACACCCCATAATGAGAAATCTACACCCCATAATGAGAAATCTACATCCCATAATGACAAATCTACACCCCATAATGAGAAATCTACACCCCATAATGACAAATCTACATCCCATAATGACCAATCTACACCCCATAATGACCAATCTACACCCCATAATGACCAATCTACACCCCATAATGACCAATCTACACCCCATAATGACCAATCTACACCCCATAATGACCAATCTACACCCCATAATGACAAATCTACACCCCATAATGACCAATCTACACCCCATAATGACCAATCTACATCCCATAATGACCAATCTACATCCCATAATGACCAATCTACACCCCATAATGACCAATCTACATCCCATAATGACCAATCTACACCCCATAATGACCAATCTACACCCCATAATGACCAATCTACACCCCATAATGACCAATCTACACCCCATAATGACCAATCTACACCCCATAATGACCAATCTACACCCCATAATGACCAATCTACATCCCATAATGACCAATCTACACCCCATAATGACCAATCTACACCCCATAATGACCAATCTACATCCCATAATGACCAATCTACACCCCATAATGACCAATCTACACCCCATAATGACCAATCTACACCCCATAATGACCAATCTACACCCCATAATGACCAATCTACACCCCATAATGACCAATCTACACCCCATAATGACCAATCTACACCCCATAATGACCAATCTACACCCCATAATGACCAATCTACACCCCATAATGACAAATCTACACCCCATAATGACCAATCTACACCCCATAATGACCAATCTACATCCCATAATGACCAATCTACACCCCATAATGACCAATCTACACCCCATAATGACCAATCTACACCCCATAATGACCAATCTACACCCCATAATGACCAATCTACATCCCATAATGACCAATCTACACCCCATAATGACCAATCTACATCCCATAATGACCAATCTACACCCCATAATGACCAATCTACATCCCATAATGACCAATCTACACCCCATAATGACCAATCTACACCCCATAATGACCAATCTACATCCCATAATGACCAATCTACACCCCATAATGACCAATCTACACCCCATAATGACCAATCTACATCCCATAATGACCAATCTACACCCCATAATGACCAATCTACACCCCATAATGACCAATCTACACCCCATAATGACCAATCTACACCCCATAATGACCAATCTACATCCCATAATGACCAATCTACACCCCATAATGACCAATCTACATCCCAAAATGACCAATCTACACCCCATAATGACCAATCTACATCCCATAATGACCAATCTACACCCCATAATGACCAATCTACACCCCATAATGACCAATCTACATCCCATAATGACCAATCTACACCCCATAATGACCAATCTACACCCCATAATGACCAATCTACACCCCATAATGACCAATCTACACCCCATAATGACCAATCTACATCCCATAATGACCAATCTACACCCCATAATGACCAATCTACATCCCATAATGACCAATCTACACCCCATAATGACCAATCTACATCCCATAATGACCAATCTACACCCCATAATGACCAATCTACACCCCATAATGACCAATCTACATCCCATAATGACCAATCTACACCCCATAATGACCAATCTACACCCCATAATGACCAATCTACATCCCATAATGACCAATCTACACCCCATAATGACCAATCTACACCCCATAATGACCAATCTACACCCCATAATGACCAATCTACACCCCATAATGACCAATCTACACCCCATAATGACCAATCTACATCCCATAATGACCAATCTACACCCCATAATGACCAATCTACATCCCATAATGACCAATCTACACCCCATAATGACCAATCTACACCCCATAATGACCAATCTACACCCCATAATGACCAATCTACACCCCATAATGACCAATCTACACCCCATAATGACAAATCTACACCCCATAATGACCAATCTACACCCCATAATGACCAATCTACACCCCATAATGACCAATCTACATCCCATAATGACCAATCTACATCCCATAATGACCAATCTACATCCCATAATGACCAATCTACATCCCATAATGACAAATCTACATCCCATAATGACCAATCTACATCCCATAATGACCAATCTACATCCCATAATGACAAATCTACACCCCATAATGACCAATCTACACCCCATAATGACCAATCTACATCCCATAATGACCAATCTACATCCCATAATGACCAATCTACACCCCATAATGACAAATCTACACCCCATAATGACCAATCTACATCCCATAATGACAAATCTACACCCCATAATGACCAATCTAATCCCCATAATGACCAATCTACATCCCATAATGACCAATCTACACCCCATAATGACCAATCTACACCCCATAATGACCAATCTACATCCCATAATGACAAATCTACATCCCATAATGACCAATCTACACCCCATAATGACCAATCTACATCCCATAATGACCAATCTACATCCCATAATGACCAATCTACACCCCATAATGACCAATCTACACCCCATAATGACCAATCTACACCCCATAATGACAAATCTACACCCCATAATGACCAATCTACATCCCATAATGACCAATCTACACCCCATAATGACCAATCTACACCCCATAATGACCAATCTACACCCCATAATGACCAATCTACACCCCATAATGACCAATCTACATCCCATAATGACCAATCTACATCCCATAATGACCAATCTACATCCCATAATGACAAATCTACACCCCATAATGACAAATCTACACCCCATAATGACCAATCTACACCCCATAATGACCAATCTACATCCCATAATGACCAATCTACATCCCATAATGACCAATCTACACCCCATAATGACCAATCTACACCCCATAATGACCAATCTACACCCCATAATGACCAATCTACATCCCATAATGACCAATCTACATCCCATAATGACCAATCTACATCCCATAATGACCAATCTACATCCCATAATGACCAATCTACACCCCATAATGACCAATCTACACCCCATAATGACCAATCTACATCCCATAATGACCAATCTACATCCCATAATGACAAATCTACACCCCATAATGACAAATCTACACCCCATAATGACCAATCTACACCCCATAATGACCAATCTACACCCCATAATGACCAATCTACATCCCATAATGACCAATCTACACCCCATAATGACCAATCTACACCCCATAATGACCAATCTACACCCCATAATGACCAATCTACATCCCATAATGACCAATCTACATCCCATAATGACCAATCTACATCCCATAATGACCAATCTACATCCCATAATGACAAATCTACACCCCATAATGACAAATCTACACCCCATAATGACCAATCTACACCCCATAATGACCAATCTACACCCCATAATGACCAATCTACATCCCATAATGACCAATCTACATCCCATAATGACCAATCTACACCCCATAATGACCAATCTACATCCCATAATGACCAATCTACACCCCATAATGACCAATCTACACCCCATTAAGGCCAAATCTACATCCCATAATGACCAAGTGAAAACATGTTTTTAGAAATTTGTGCACATTTCTTCAAAAATGTAATAAATACACAAATATCTAATTTACCTAAGTTTTCACACCCCTGAGTCAATACTTTGTAGAAGCACCTTTAGCAGTGATTACAGCAGTAAGTATTTCTGGGTGAGTCTCTAACAGCTTTCCACACCTGGATTGTGCATCGTTTGCCCATTTTTATTTTCAAAATTCTTCAAGCTCTGTCAATTTGGTTGTTGATCATTGCTGGCCCCTAACTAAACCGGGGCGGCAGGTAGCCTAGTGGTTAGAGCATTGGACTAGTAACCCGAAAGGACGTCATTGAAAACAAGAATTTGTTTTTAACTGACTTGCCTAGTTCAATACATTTAAATCAAATTGTTAGACAATCATTTTCAGGTCAAACAGATTTAAGTCAAAACTGTAACTCTGCAACATTCACTGTCTTCCTGGTGAGCAACTTCAGTGTATATTTGGCCTTGTGTTTTGGGTTATTGTCCTGCTGAAAGGTGAATTCATCTCCCAGTATCTGGTGAGAGACTGAACCAGGTTATCCTCTAGGATTTTGCCCGTGCTTAGCTCCATTCTGTCTATTTTTTTATCCTGAAAAACTCGTCAGTCCTTAACGATTACGAGCATACCCACAACATGATGCAGCCACCACTTTGCTTGAAAACATGGAGAGTGATACTCAGTAATGTGTTGTCTTGGATTTTTCCCCAAACATAACACTTTGTGTTCAGGACAAAAAGGTAATTTCTTTGCTACATTTATTACAGTATTACTTTAGTGACTTCTTGCAAACAGGATGCATGTTTTGTATCCTGTTTTTGCCGTTAAACACACACACACACACACACACACACACACACACACACACACACACACACACACACACACACACACACACACACACACACACACACACACACACACACACACACACACACACACACACACACACACACACACACACACACACACACACACACAAAAATAACAGTTGCTGTTTTCAAATTCAGGCGGGAGTGAAATGGTTGAGGGAACGTAAAGAGGATAAGATAAGTCTACTTAATTAACCCCTTTGAAGCTTGGCTTATTCTCAGAATTCTATTCCAGAACATTAGCAGTTCATTTACGGAAATAAGAAGCCCTTTATGATGTCATAATGAATTCATTCACAAAAGCTTTTTGATTGTTCAAACAGATGTGTCTCAGCCAGTAAGATTTGACGTGCTGAATCTAGGAGACGCAGACAGCTGGCAGCATTAGATGTAGCATAGGGTGATATTTTGGACACAAGCTTAAACTTCCTCTATCATCTTGTCGGCAACCTGGAAATACAAACTTGTGCCAGCTATAACATCAATCTTACGTGTGTCTATCCAAGAAAGATCACATCAGACAATTATTTCTTATCTGGGCTGGTCTTGAGAATATTCCCCTCGAGGATTGAACGAAAAAAGGCTTCCCCTTTAGAGGGTTCAGGAAGGAAACTGTTAGGAGGGAGGCAGGGAGGGAGGGAGGGGGGGGGGGAGGAGAGAGAGAGAGAGAGAGAGAGAGAGAGAGAGAGAGAGAGAGAGAGAGAGAGAGAGAGAGAGAGAGAGAGAGAGGAGAGAGAGAGAGAGAGAGAGAGAGAGAGAGAGAGAGAGAGAGAGAGAGAGAGAGAGAGAGAGAGAGAGAGAGAGAGAGAGAGAGAGAGAGAGAGAGAGAGAGAGAGAGAGAGAGAGAGAGAGAGAGAGAGAGAGAGAGAGAGAGAGAGAGAGAGAGAGAGAGAGAGAGAGAGAGAGAGAGAGAGAGAGAGAGGGGGAGAGATTTCATGTCCAGTCATGAGGGTTACATCATCTTTCTGCTGCTTGGCGCTAAACTCCCTTCCCTATATTACACACTAACTCCCTTCACTATATTACACACTAACTCCCTTCACTATATTACACACTAACTCCCTTCACTATATTACACACTAACTCCCTTCACTATATTACACACTAACTCCCTTCACTATATTACACACTAACTCCCTTCCCTATATTACACACACTAACTCCCTTCACTATATTACACACTAACTCCCTTCACTATATTACACACTAACTCCCTTCCCTATATTACACACTAACTCCCTTCACTATATTACACACTAACTCCCTTCACTACATTACACACTAACTCCCTTCACTATATTACACACACTAACTCCCTTCACTACATTACACACTAACTCCCTTCACTATATTACACACACTAACTCCCTTCCCTATATTACACACTAACTCCCTTCACTATATTACACACTAACTCCCTTCCCTATATTACACACTAACTCCCTTCCCTATATTACACACTAACTCCCTTCACTATATTACACACACTAACACACAGTCCTCCACTCCTCCTGTGCTCAACAGCTAACCTAAACACACTGCCAATGACTGTTTATACGTAAAGGGGTCAGGTTTCTAATGTTCTGGCTTCTCCAAGTGTGTGTGTGTGTGTGTGTGTGTGTGTGTGTGTGTGTGTCTATGTTCCTTGGGAAAGAGATTAGGTCATGGGAATCCCAGGGAGGAGAGAGAACCCTTCTACCCAATAGGTCCCAAATGACACCCGGTTCCCTATATAGTGCGCTACTTTTAACCAGGCCCATAGGCCCGTAGTGCACTACATAGGGGATAGGGTTTCATTTGGAACCAGGGCCTTGAGCCTAGCTCAGCTGCTATCGTCTCTCTATCACTCTCTCTTTCTCTCTTTACCTCTCTCACTCCCTCTCCATCTCTCTATCACCCTCTCTTTCTCTCTTTACCTCACTCACTCCCTCTCCATCTCTCTATCACCCTCTTTCAATTCAGTTCAAGGGGCTTTATTGGCATTGGGAAACATATGTTACCATTGCCAAAGCAAGTGAGGTAGATAATGTACAGAAGTGAAATAAAACAATAAAAATGTAACAGTAAATAAAACTTTCCCAAGCGTTACAAAGGAATAGAGACATTTCAAATCTCATATTATGTCTATAAACAGTGTTATAATGATGTGCAAATAGTTGAAGCACAAAAGAGAAAATAAATAAACATAAATATGGGTTGTGTTTACAAT
>NC_143034.1:77123870-77173870 GCF_057628025.1 Oncorhynchus mykiss | reverse complement strand
TTACTAGTGTAATAATTTCATTTATTTCTGAACAGACAGCAGTAATTCTGTAACTTTGGCAAATGTATTTGAATGTATCATGGAGAATTACAGTGGAGTCAACATTAATTCACTTTGATTACTTTTATTAGAATTGTTACTTTGCAAACAGTGAAAAACAAGTCATGCCAGGAGACGTACAGGATCCTGGTAAATGGGTTCTAGAACTAAATAGTCCAAAACTGAGAGGTATAGGATCCTGGTAAATGGGTTCTAGAACTAAATAGTCCAAAACTGAGAGGTACAGGTTCCTGGTAAATGGGTTCTAGAACTAAATAGTCCAAAACTGAGAGGTATAGGATCCTGGTAAATGGGTTCTAGAACTAAATAGTCCAAAACTGAGAGGTACAGGTTCCTGGTAAATGGGTTCTAGAACTAAATAGTCCAAAACTGAGAGGTACAGGATCCTGGTAAATGGGTTCTAGAACTAAATAGTCCAAAACTGAGAGGTACAGGATCCTGTTCCGGCAGAATCCGGCTCAAATTAAGCACTGAGTGGTGGGATTCTACAGTACAGTGTTTTCAGCTGGTCATGCTGGTCAGTCAGTGGTGGGATTCTACAGTACAGTGTTCTCATGCTGGCCAGTCAGTGGTGGGATTCTACAGTACAGTGTTCTCAGCTGGTCAGTCAGTGGTGGGATTCTACAGTACAGTGTTCTCAGCTGGTCATGCTGGTCAGTCAGTGGTGGGATTCTACAGTACAGTGTTCTCAGCTGGTCTGTCAGTGGTGGGATTCTACAGTACAGTGTTCTCAGCTGGTCATGCTGGTCAGTCAGTGGTGGGATTCTACAGTACAGTGTTCTCAGCTGGTCATGCTGGTCAGTCAGTGGTGGGATTCTACAGTACAGTGTTCTCAGCTGGTCATGCTGGTCAGTCAGTGATGATATTCTACAGTACAGTGTTCTCAGCTGGTCAGTCAGTGGTGGGATTCTACAGTACAGTGTTCTCAGCTGGTCAGTCAGTGGTGGGATTCTACAGTACAGTGTTTTCAGCTGGTCATGCTGGTCAGTCAGTGATGGGATTCTACAGTACAGTGTTCTCAGCTGGTCAGTCAGTGGTGGGATTCTACAGTACAGTGTTTTCAGCTGGTCAGTCAGTGGTGAGATTCTACAGTACAGTGTTCTCAGCTGGTCATGCTGGTCAGTCAGTGGTGGGATTCTACAGTACAGTGTTTTCAGCTGGTCAGTCAGTGGTGGGATTCTACAGTACAGTGTTCTCAGCTGGTCAGTCAGTGGTGGGATTCTACAGTACAGTGTTCTCAGCTGGTCAGTCAGTGGTGGGATTCTACAGTACAGTGTTTTCAGCTGGTCATGCTGGCCAGTCAGTGGTGGGATTCTACAGTACAGTGTTCTCAGCTGGTCAGTCAGTGGTGGGATTCTACAGTACAGTGTTCTCAGCTGGTCATGCTGGTCAGTCAGTGGTGGGATTCTACAGTACAGTGTTCTCAGCTGGTCTGTCAGTGGTGGGATTCTACAGTACAGTGTTCTCAGCTGGTCATGCTGGTCAGTCAGTGGTGGGATTCTACAGTACAGTGTTCTCAGCTGGTCATGCTGGTCAGTCAGTGGTGGGATTCTACAGTACAGTGTTCTCAGCTGGTCATGCTGGTCAGTCAGTGATGATATTCTACAGTACAGTGTTCTCAGCTGGTCATGCTGGTCAGTCAGTGGTGGGATTCTACAGTACAGTGTTCTCAGCTGGTCATGCTGGTCAGTCAGTGATGATATTCTACAGTACAGTGTTCTCAGCTGGTCATGCTGGTCAGTCAGTGATGATATTCTACAGTACAGTGTTCTCAGCTGGTCATGCTGGTCAGTCAGTGGTGGGATTCTACAGTACAGTGTTTTCAGCTGGTCATGCTGGTCAGTCAGTGGTGGGATTCTACAGTACAGTGTTCTCAGCTGGTCAGTCAGTGATGATATTCTACAGTACAGTGTTCTCAGCTGGTCATGCTGGTCAGTCAGTGATGATATTCTACAGTACAGTGTTCTCAGCTGGTCATGCTGGTCAGTCAGTGATGATATTCTACAGTACAGTGTTCTCAGCTGGTCATGCTGGTCAGTCAGTGATGATATTCTACAGTACAGTGTTCTCAGCTGGTCATGCTGGTCAGTCAGTGGTGGGATTCTACAGTACAGTGTTTTCAGCTGGTCATGCTGGTCAGTCAGTGATGATATTCTACAGTACAGTGTTCTCAGCTGGTCATGCTGGTCAGTCAGTGGTGGGATTCTACAGTACAGTGTTTTCAGCTGGTCATGCTGGTCAGTCAGTGATGATATTCTACAGTAATGCTGCCCTTTAGTGGTGAATACATGCATATACATCACATCTTAATGCACGATCCTAAGCCTTTAGGGTGAAGTTGTCCCTAGACACTGATCTTGGGTCAGTTTAGCATTTTACCCACTAATGGTTAAGTTTAGGATTGGGACTGCTTCCCGAGTGGCGCAGCGGTCTAAGGTACTGCATCACAGACCCGGGTTCGATCCCAGGCTGTGTCGCAGCCGGCCGCGACCTGGAGACCCATGAGGAGGCGCACAATTAGCCCAGCGTCATCCGGGTTAGGGGAGGGTTTGGCTGGCCGGGATGTCCCTGTCCCATTGTGCTCTAGCGACTCCTTGTGGCAGGCCGGATGCATGCACGCTGACTCAGTGGCCAGTTGTACAATGTTTCCTCTGACACATTGTTGGTGCGGCTGGCTTCCAATGAATTGTCTTGCAAAGGGCCACAGTTACTGTCATTGATTGTCACTTTTGTTTTGAGCTTGTAATGTATAACAATGCATTTTTGAAAATGAGCTAAGACTGACCTACTGAATACAACACAGCTTTGATGACACCCTTGTTTCAAAAGCTATCAGATAACAGTCACCCTCTGACAAAACATGCAAGTTCAATCTAATTGCTAACGGAAAAATGTATTATAAATTCCATTGTCTTAAAAGGACTAACTGATGTTGAAATGAATAATTCCAGTTGTTGATCCGGGCAGAATCAAACCAATAGTCTGCATTAATCAGAGTAAGACTGCAGGGGGCAGTATTGCACAAATAAACGTTTTGTACATAGATGTTTTATCCACACATTCTCTTGTACTCTCATCGAGTTCAGACTACTGTACTATATGAACCAGCTGTATTATATGAACCAGCTGTATGAACCAGCTGTATTATATGAGCCAGCTGTACTATATGAACCAGCTGTATTATATGAACCAGCTGTATTATATGAACCAGCTGTATGAACCAGCTGTATTATATGAACCAGCTGTATTTTATGAACCAGCTGTACTATATGAACCAGCTGTATTATATGAACCAGCTGTACTATATGAACCAGCTGTACTATATGAACCAGCTGTACTATATGAACCAGCTGTACTATATGAACCAGCTGTATTATATGAACCAGCTGGATTATATTAACCAGCTGTACTATATGAACCAGCTGTATTATATGAACCAGCTGAATTATATGAACCAGCTGGATTATATGAACCAGCTGTATTATATGAACCAGCTGTACTATATGAACCAGCTGTACTATATGAACCAGCTGTATTATATGAACCAGCTGTATTATATGAACCAGCTGTATTATGTGAACCAGTTGGATTATATGAACCAGTTGGATTATATGAACCAGCTGTATTATATGAACCAGTTGTATGAACCAGCTGTATTATATGAACCAGCTGAATTATATGAACCAGTTGTATGAACCAGCTGTATTATATGAACCAGCTGGATTATATGAACCAGTTGTATGAACCAGCTGTATTATATGAACCAGCTGGATTATATGAACCAGTTGTATGAACCAGCTGTATTATATGAACCAGCTGGATTATACGAACCAGCTCAGAATTCAAAGGTAATTTACAGCAAAAACATAGATATTTATAGGCTTCTCTAATGTTTAAATTAATTGTCAGTGATCACATCTGAGCCTTAGCAATTTCCTGGACACTGATTAAGCTTAGTTCTGGACAAAAAGCATGGTCTGTGGAGAATCTCAGCTGAAAGAGTAGTTTCAATCCAGGGTTAGGCTTCGTCTGTGTCTGGGAAACTGTCCCTGAGGGTTGGGGACTGAGTTTATTTCATAGTTTTAGTATATTAGGAGAATATTGCTCTGGTCAAAAGTAGTGCACTACATAGGGAACAGTGTTCCATTTGGGATGCATCCTTGGTTAACCCCGTGGTCCGTGGTATAAACCTGTGCGGTGTAGGGTGAAGTTGCCCCTAAACGCTGATACTGGGCCAGTTTAGCATTTTACCCTAGACGCTGATACTGGGCCAGTTTAGCATTTTACCCTAGACGCTGATACTGGGCCAGTTTAGCATTTTACCCTAGACGCTGATACTGGGCCAGTTTAGCATTTTACCCTAGACGCTGATACTGGGGCCAGTTTAGCATTTTACCCTAGACGCTGATACTGGGGCCAGTTTAGCATTTTACCCACAAATGGTTAGGTTTAGGATTGGGGGAGGGCAAACTGATGGGAGGGGGAACTTCACCCCGGAGCTTACCTGTCCACCACGGGATGGTTTTCCAGACATTGATTAAGCCGTCCTAAACTAAAAAGCACTGTCAACAGACATTTTCAAATCAAATCAAAAGTTGTTATATAGCCCTTCGTACATCAGCTGATATCTCAAAGTGCTGTACAGAAACCCAGCCTAAAACCCCAAACAGCAAGCAATGCAGGTGTAGAAGCACGGTGGCTAGGAAAAACTCCCTAGAAAGGCCAAAACCTAGGAAGAAACCTAGAGAAGAACTAGGCTTTTAGGGGTGGCCAGTCCTCTTCTGGATGTGCCGGGTGGAGGTTATAACAGAACATGGCCAAGATGTTCAAATGTTCATAAATGACCAGCATGGTCAAATAATAATAATCACAGTAGTTGTCAAGGGTGCAGCAAGTCAGCAACTCAGGAGTAAATGTCAGTTGGCTTTTCATAGCCGATCATTAAGAGTATCCCTACCGCTCCTGCTGTCTCTAGAGAGATGAAAACAGCAGGTCCGGGACAGGCAGCACGTCCGGTGAACAGGTCAGGGTTCCATAGCCACAGGCAGAACAGTTGAAACTGGAGCAGCAACACGGCCAGATGGACTGGGGACAGCAAGGAGTCATCATGCCAGGTAGTCCTGAGGCATGGTCCTAGGGCTCAGGTCCTCCGAGAGAGAGAAAGAAAGAAAGAGAGAAAGAGAGAATTAGAGAGAGCATACTTAAATTCACACAGGACACCTGATAAGACAGAAGAAGTACTCCAGATATAACAGACTGACCCTAGCCCCCGACACATAAACAACTGCAGCATAAATACTGGAAGATGAGACATGAGGGGTCAGGAAACACTGTGGCCCCATCCGATGATACTCCCGGACAGGGCCAAACAGGCAGGATATAACCCCACCCACTTTGCCAAAGCACAGCCCCCACACCACTAGAGGGATATCTTCAACCACCAACTTACCATCCTGAGACAAGGCCGAGTATAGACCACAAAGATCTCCACCCCGGCCCATCCCAGGGGGGGGGGGGGGGGGGGGGGGGGGCGCCAACCCAGACAGGAAAATCACGTTAGTGACTCAACCCACTCAAGTGACGCACCCCTCCTAGGGACGGCATGGAAGAGCACCAGTAAGCCAGTGACTCAGCCCCTGTAATAGGGTTACAGGCAGAGAATCCCAGTGGAGAGAGGGGAACCGGCCAGGCAGAGACAGCAAGGGCGGTTCGTTGCTCCAGAGCCTTTCCGTTCACCTTCCCACCTTCCCACTACACTCAATCATATGACCCACTGAAGAGATGAGTCTTCTGTAAAGACTTAAAGGTTGAGACCGAGTCTGTGTCTCTCACATGGGTAAACAGACCATTCCATAAAAATGGAGCTCTATAGGAGAAAGCCCTGCCTCCAGCTGTTTGCTTAGAAATTCTAGGGACAATTAGGAGGCCTGCGTCTTGTGACCGTAGCGTACGTGTAGGTATGTACGGCAGGACCAAATCGGAAAGATAGCTAGGAGCAAGCCCATGTGATGCTTTGTAGGTGTGCAGTAAAAACTTGAAATCAGCCCTTGCCTTAGGAAGCCAGTGTAGGGAGGCTAGCACTGGAGTAATATGATCAAATGTTTGGGTTCTAGTCAGCATTCTAGCAGCCGTATTTAGCACTAACTGAAGCACTAATTTAGTGCTTTATCCGGGGAGCCGGGATGTAGAGCGTTGCAGTAGTCTAACCTAGAAGTAACAAAAGCATGGATTCATTTTTCATGGATTAATCATTTTTGGACAGAAAGTTTCTGTTTTTTGCAATGTTACGTAGATGGAAAAAAGCTGTCCTTGAAACAGCCTTGATATGTTCGTCAAAAGAGAGATCAGGGTCCAGAGTAACGCCGAGGTCCTTCACAGTTTTATTTGAGATGACTGTACAACCATCAAGATTAATTGTCAGATTCAACAGAAGATCTCTTTGTTTCTTGGGACCTAGAACATGCATCTCTGTTTTGTCTGAGTTTAAAAGTAGAAAGTTTGCAGCCATCCACTTCCTTATGTCTAGAAACACAGGCTTCTAGCGGGGGCAATTTTGGGGCTTCACCATGTTTCATTGAAATGTACAGCTGTGTGTCATCCGCATAGCAGTGAAAGTTAACATTATGTTTTCGAATGACATCCCCAAGAGGTAAAATATATAGTGAAAACAATAGTGGTCCTAAAACGGAACCTTGAGGAACACCGAAATTTACAGTTGATTTGTCAGAGGACAAACCATTCACAGAGACAAACTGATATCTTTCCGACAGATAAGATGTAAACCAGGCCAGAACTTGTCCGTGTAGACCAATTTGGGTTTCCAATCTCTCCAAAATAATGTGGTGATCGATGGTATCAAAAGCAGCACTAAGGTCTAGGAGCACGAGGACAGATGCAGAGCCTCGGTCTGACGTCATTAAAAGGTCATTTACCACCTTACAAGTACAGTCTCAGTGCTATGATGGGGTCTAAAACCAGACTGAAGCATTTCGTATACATTGTTGTCTTCAGGGAGGCAGTGAGTTGCTGCGCAACAGATTTTTCATTTTTTTTTGAGAGGAATGGAAGATTCGATAAAGGTAAATAAAGGCCGATAGTTTTTTATATTTTCTGGGTCAAGGTTTGGCTTTTTCAAGAGAGGCTTTATTACTGCCACTTTTAGTGAGTTTGGTACACATCTGGTGGATAGAGAGCCGTTTATTATATTCAACATAGGAGGGCCAAGCACAGGAAGCAGCTCTTTCAGTAGTTTAGTTGGAATAGGGTCCAGTATGCAGCTTGAAGGTTTAGAGGCCATGATAATTTTCATCATTGTGTCAAGAGATATAGGACTAAACCAGTTTTCAGTTGAACATGGATGAATCTGTGTCTGGGAAACTGGCCGCTGGTGTACACTGTATTAATACATTACCGTATGGGTTACATAATACCAGGTTGGACAGGAGGTATCTGTAGACAAGAGGTATGTATTGTTCCAGAGGAGACGGTTTATTTCACCGACCACAGGGTTAGGCTAACCAAGACAACCAAGCCGCATGCTTTCACAATGATGAGTCATCTACATGTTGTTGTTGTTGTTGTGACGGAGGTTATCGTTACTAAGGAACAGTTGTCAGAAACCACATCACGCATATTGGGTGAGATTAAACTACACTCCTGTTTGAATGAAGGGAGAGAGAGAGAGAGAGCGAGCGAGCGAGAGAGAGAGGGTGGGTGGGTGTGAGAGAGGGAAAGAGGTGGGGAGAGGGAGGGAGAGAGAGAGGAAGAGAGAGAGAGACACAGGGAGAGAGGAAGGGACCACGTTCCTAATGCGGAGGACAAAACGTCAACAACGTTTAAGAAATGTCTTCTTTTTTTTTTTTTTACAAACTAGTGCTACTGCTGACGCTCACACAATCATCTTCTTAGTAGGCCTAATAGTAGCAATACCAGTAGTAGTAGTAGTAGTAGTAGTAGTACCAGTAGTAGTAGTAGTAGTAGTAGTACCAGTAGTAGTAGTAGTAGTAGTAGTAGTACCAGTAGTAGTAGTAGTAGTAGTAGTACCAGTAGTAGTTGTAGTACCAGTAGTAGTAGTAGTAGTAGTTGTAGTACCAGTAGTAGTAGTAGTAGTAGTAGTAGCAGTAGTACCAGTAGTAGTAGTAGTAGTAGTAGTAGTAGTAGTACCAGTAGTAGTAGTAGTAGTAGTACCAGCAGTAGTAGTAGCAGTCGTACTAGTAGTAATACCAGTAGTAGTACCAGTAGTAGTAGTAGTAGTAGTAGTAGCAGTAGTACCAGTAGTAGTAGTAGTAGTAGTAGTAGTAGTAGGAGGAGGAGGAGTAGTATTGGTAGTAGTAGTAGTACCAGTAGTAGTAGTAGTAGTAGTAGTAGTACCAGTAGTAGTAGTAGTACCAGTAGTAGAAGTAGTAGTCGTAGTAGTAGTAGTACCAGTAGTGGTAGTAGTAGTAGTGGTAGTAGTAGTAGTAGTAGTAGTAGTAGTAGTACCAGTAGTAGTAGTAGTAGTAGTACCAGTAGTAGTAGTAGTAGTAGTAGTAGTAGTAGTAGTAGTAGTAGTACCAGTAGTAGTAGTAGTAGTAGGAGGAGGATGAGGAGTAGTGGTAGTAGTAGTAGTGGTAGTAGTAGTGGTAGTAGTAGTAGTAGTAGTAGTGGTAATAATAGTAGTAGTAGTAGTAGTAGTAGTAGTACCAGTAGTAGTAGTAGTACCAGTAGTAGAAGTAGTAGTCGTAGTAGTAGTAGTAGTACCAGTGGTGGTAGTAGTAGTAGTGGTAGTAGTAGTAGTAGTAGTAGTAGTAGTAGTAGTAGTAGTACCAGTAGTAGTAGTAGTAGTAGTACCAGTAGTAGTACCAGTAGTAGTAGTAGTAGTAGTACCAGTAGTAGTAGTAGTAGTAGTGGTAATAATAGTAGTAGTGGTAATAATAGTAGTAGTAGTAGTAGTGGTAATAATAGTAGTAGTAGTAGTAGTGGTAGTAATAGTAGTAGTAGTAGTAGTGGTAGTAGTAGTAGTAGTAGTAGTGGTAATAATAGTAGTAGTAGTAGTAGTGGTAATAATAGTAGTAGTAGTAGTAGTAGTAGCAGCAGCAGCAGTAGTAGTAGTAGTAGTAGTAGCAGCAGCAGCAGTAGCAGTAGTAGTAGTAGTACCAGTAGTAGTACCAGTAGTAGTAGTAGTAGTAGTAGTAGTAGTAGTAGTAGTAGTAATAGTAGTAGTAGTAGTAGTAGTAATAGTATTAGCAGTATTAGTATATAACAGATAAAGATAGATTAACGTGATGTATGTTTGTTGAGAGAAGTAGCTGACCATCGATGAGTTAGAGGACGACAGAGAGGTCAACTCAGAATGGTAACTCTTTCTACAGTCCACTACTTTTAAACCAGGGTTTTGGTCAGAAGTTGTGCACTCTACAGGCCGGGGAACAGGGTGTCATTTGGGACGTACTCTATGTGCTCAACCTGCACTAGATTTGTCCTCTACTGTCAACTTAAACTGAGACTGCAGACAGAAGAGGTTACTCTTAAAAAAACACAGTAAAATAATGAAAAGCAAATTCAAATCACATTGCATTTGTCACATACACATGTTTAGCAGATGTTATTGGTCCATACACATGTTTAGCAGATGTTATTGGTCACATACACATGTTTAGCAGATGTTATTGGTCACATACACATGGTTAGCAGATGTTATTGGTCACATACACATGTTTAGCAGACGTTATTGGTCCATACACATGTTTAGCAGATGTTATTGGTCAAATACACATGGTCAGCAGATGTTATTGGTCACATACACATGTTTAGCAGATGTTATTGGTCAAATACACATGGTTAGCAGATGTTATTGGTCATATACACATGGTTAGCAGATGTTATTGGTCAAATACACATGGTTAGCAGATGTTATTGGTCAAATACACATGGTTAGCAGATGTTATTGGTCACATACACATGTTTAGCAGATGTTATTGGTCACATACACATGTTTAGCAGATGTTATTGGTCACATACACATGTTTAGCAGATGTTATTGGTCACATACACATGTTTAGCAGATGTTATTGGTCACATACACATGTTTAGCAGATGTTATTGGTCACATACACATGGTTAGCAGATGTTATTGGTCAAATACACATGGTTAGCAGATGTTATTGGTCACATACACATGTTTAGCAGATGTTATTGGTCACATACACATGTTTAGCAGATGTTATTGGTCACATACACATGTTTAGCAGAAGTTATTGGTCACATACACATGTTTAGCAGATGTTATTGGTCACATACACATGTTTAGCAGATGTTATTGGTCACATACACATGTTTAGCAGATGTTATTGGTCCATACACATGGTTAGCAGATGTTATTGGTCACATACACATGGTTAGCAGATGTTATTGGTCACATACACATGGTTAGCAGATGTTATTGGTCACATACACATGGTTAGCAGATGTTATTGGTCACATACACATGTTTAGCAGATGTTATTGGTCACATACACATGGTTAGCAGATGTTATTGGTCACATACACATGGTTAGCAGATGTTATTGGTCACATACACATGGTTAGCAGATGTTATTGGTCACATACACATGTTTAGCAGATGTTATTGCGGGTGTAGCGAAATGCTTGCCCTTCTAGCTCCGACAGTGCAGTAATATCTAACAAGATATTATCTAACAATTTTACAACACATACCCAATAAACACAAATCTTTACTTTTGAGATTAAAAAAAACACAAAAGAGGTAAAAATCCAGAGGTTCAGGTCCACTAACCGTTTGGTTTTGACCATGTGATGAACAACACACTGTAACTGTTCTTCATTGAATCCACCGGTTTCCTCCTGTCCCATGCTTAGATGTCCTAACTTTACCACACAGAACAGTACCTACTGCAGTACCTACAGTACCTACTGCAGTACCTACAGTACCATGCCCCATAGATAGATCCCCTGTCCCATGCTTAGATGTCCTAACTTTACCACACAGAACAGTACCTACAGTACCATGCCCCATAGATAGATCCCCTGTCCCATGCTTAGATGTCCTAACTTTACCACACAGAACAGTACCTACAGTACCATGCCCCATAGATAGGACATCTAAGCATGGGACAGGGGATCTATCTATGGGGCATGGTACTGTAGGTACTGTTCTGTGTGGTAAAGTTAGGACATCTAAGCATGGGACAGGGGATCTAACTTTACCACACAGAACAGTACCTACAGTACCATGCCCCATAGATAGATCCCCTGTCCCATGCTTAGATGTCCTAACTGTACCACACAGAACAGTACCTACAGTACCATGCCCCATAGATAGATCCCCTGTCCCATGCTTAATGTCCTAACTTTACCACACAGAACAGTGCCTACTGCTGTACCTACAGTACCATGCCCCATAGATAGATCCCCTGTCCCATGCTTAGAAGTCCTAACTTTACCACACAGAACAGTGCCTACTGCTGTACCTACAGTACCATGCCCCATAGATAGATCCCCTGTCCCATGCTTAGATGTCCTAACTTTACCACACAGAACAGTACCTACTACAGTACCTACAGTACCATGCCCCATAGATAGATCCCCTGTCCCATGCTTAGAGGTCCTAACTTTACCACACAGAACAGTACCTACTGCTGTACCTACAGTACCATGCCCCATAGATAGATCCCCTGTCCCATGCTTAGAAGTCCTAACTTTACCACACAGAACAGTGCCTACTGCTGTACCTACAGTACCATGCCCCATAGATAGATCCCCTGTCCCATGCTTAGATGTCCTAACTTTACCACACAGAACAGTACCTACTACAGTACCTACAGTACCATGCCCCATAGATAGATCCCCTGTCCCATGCTTAGAGGTCCTAACTTTACCACACAGAACAGTACCTACTGCTGTACCTACAGTACCATGCCCCATAGATAGATCCCCTGTCCCATGCTTAGATGTCCTAACTTTACCACACAGAACAGTACCTACTACAGTACCTACAGTACCATGCCCCATAGATAGATCCCCTGTCCCATGCTTAGAAGTCCTAACTTTACCACACAGAACAGTGCCTACTGCTGTACCTACAGTACCATGCCCCATAGATAGATCCCCTGTCCCATGCTTAGATGTCCTAACTTTACCACACAGAACAGTACCTACTACAGTACCTACAGTACCATGCCCCATAGATAGATCCCCTGTCCCATGCTTAGAGGTCCTAACTTTACCACACAGAACAGTACCTACTGCTGTACCTACAGTACCCTGCCCCATAGATAGATCCCCTGTCCCATGCTTAGATGTCCTAACTTTACCACACAGAACAGTACCTACTACAGTACCTACAGTACCATGCCCCATAGATAGATCCCCTGTCCCATGCTTAGAGGTCCTAACTTTACCACACAGAACAGTACCTACAGTACCTACAGTACCATGCCCCATAGATAGATCCCCTGTCCCATGCTTAGAGGTCCTAACTTTACCACACAGAACAGTACCTACTACAGTACCTACAGTACCATGCCCCATAGATAGATCCCCTGTCCCATGCTTAGAGGTCCTAACTTTACCACACAGAACAGTGCCTACTGCAGTACCTACAGTACCTACTGCTGTACCTACAGTACCATGCCCCATAGATAGATCCCCTGTCCCATGCTTAGATGTACTAACTGTACCACACAGAACAGTACCTACATTACCTACTGCAGTACCTACAGTACCTACTGCAGTACCTACAGTACCTACTGCTGTACCTACAGTACCATGCCCCATAGATAGATCCCCTGTCCCATGCTTAGATGTCCTAACTTTACCACACAGAACAGTACCTACTACAGTACCTACAGTACCTACTGCTGTACCTACAGTACCATGCCCCATAGATAGATCCCCTGTCCCATGCTTAGATGTCCTAACTTTACCACACAGAACAGTACCACCTACAGTACCATGCCCCATAGATAGATCCCCTGTCCCATGCTTAGATGTGCTAACGTTACCACACAGAACAGTACCAACTGCAGTACCTACAGTACCATGCCCCATAGATAGATCCCCTGTCCCATGCTTAGATGTCCTAACTTTACCACACAGAACAGTACCTACAGTACCATGCCCCATAGATAGATCCCCTGTCCCATGCTTAGATGTCCTAACTTTACCACACAGAACAGTACCTACAGTACCATGCCCCATAGATAGATCCCCTGTCCCATGCTTAGAGGTCCTAACTTTACCACACAGAACAGTACCAACTGCTGTACCTACAGTACCATGCCCCATAGATAGATCCCCTGTCCCATGCTTAGAGGTCCTAACTTTACCACACAGAACAGTACCTACAGTACCTACAGTACCTACTGCAGTACCTACAGTACCATGCCCCATAGATAGATCCCCTGTCCCATGCTTAGAGGTCCTAACTTTACCACACAGAACAGTACCAACTGCTGTACCTACAGTACCATGCCCCATAGATAGATCCCCTGTCCCATGCTTAGAGGTCCTAACTTTACCACACAGAACAGTACCTACAGTACCTACAGTACCTACTGCAGTACCTACAGTACCATGCCCCATAGATAGATCCCCTGTCCCATGCTTAGATGTCCTAACTTTACCACACAGAACAGTACCAACTGCAGTACCTACAGTACCATGCCCCATAGATAGATCCCCTGTCCCATGCTTAGAGGTCCTAACTTTACCACACAGAACAGTACCTACTGCTGTACCTACAGTACCATGCCCCATAGATAGATCCCCTGTCCCATGCTTAGAAGTCCTAACTTTACCACACAGAACAGTACCTACTGCTGTACCTACAGTACCATGCCCCATAGATAGATCCCCTGTCCCATGCTTAGATGTACTAACTTTACCACACAGAACAGTACCTACAGCTGCTATGTTTGACAGAAGGAACCCCCCCCCCCCTAGATGAGAGAACTACAGTAGGAGCTTGTAATGCTTGCATTCCAAATAGCAACCTATTCCCTACATAGTGCACTACTTGTGACCTGGACCCTGGTCAAAAGGAGTACACAATACAGGGAATTGGATGACATTTGAGACACAGACTAAGAGGTTGTAATGAGCGTGATGCTCCACCCACCTTCCCACCGCGGCCGGTCGGCCAGACTGGCAGGGTTTTCCTACAGTCAAAATATTTATGCCTAGACCCCTAGTTGAGAGGATCCGTTTCTTTGTCAAGACAAACAAGAGGGGTACAGTCTGAGGTGTGTTGAGGAGTGTCCCAATGTAAGTATTACTAATTATATAAAACTGTCTCTAATTTAGGCAGCATTGTGATGGGTGTGGTGGAACATATCAGCCTTTCATGTTTCAGAGTCATCCATTCAGAGAGTTGGGCCAGGTTTTACAACGGACGCCATGTTGGCTCCTTTATTCTCAACCAATGGAGGCTTCCTCAGAGGAGGAAAGGGGAGGACCATCCTCCTCAGTGAATTTCATAAAAAATTAAAATGGTTAAATATTTAAAAAGTTAACCTTTTTTTTATATATAGAACTATACTAAACAAAAAAGTGACCTTGTTCGGGAGATATTGCCACGGTTACCAAAACGTCACGCCAGGGTAAGACTACACTGTAACTGTATCTGAAATCCCCTATGGGAAAAAATGAATGGTGGAAAAACGATTGGACCCATTTCCCTGTTTGACCACTAGGCATTATGGGTATTATGACTCATACGGTGGTACTCTATATGAAAGTTAATTTTATATTTTTCTGTGTGAACAGGGGTGTATTTATTTCACGATAAGTTGAAAAACGTTTCTTAAACGGAAACAAGTGAAACTAAATTGTTGTTTGCATCAGTTGGACTGATGGAGGGAGAGAGAGAGCTCAATGAGGCCAGATTTTAGTCAGATGTTTTTTTCCATGATCCTTCCCTTCATCTTTGGAAAACATGGGACAGTCTTGACTTGTAACCTTCTGTATTAATGTGTTCCCTCGACCCTTTTTATTTTTTTTAAATATTTTTTTATATATATTGACTTTCAATGTTCCAATCTCCCTCGACACCCTGGATCAGCGAGATGCAGGCAAAATTGTGCACGGTGGTATTGAATGTGTCAATGTCTGTCCCCTTGATTACTCAAATTTATCTCAACATGTGCGTCTCTGTTGTAAACTTTCATTCATAGGCTAGGTTGTAGCAACCTCATGATGGGTAGAGGGAACATTCTAGTATCATGGTAGTAGCCTAAACCTATTGATGTTACATTGAACTGGGTGAATGGAATATGAAAGACAGTCATCCAACATGCTGTAATAGAAATAAGGCCAGGCTCATGAAAAAAAGAAAGAATTGTCCTCCCTCATCTTTCCATGACATAGGCTGGCGGCAGGGTAGCCTAGTGGTTAGAGCGTTGGACTTGTAACCGAAAGGTTGCAAGTTTGAATCCCCGAGCTGACAAGGTACAAAATCTGTCATTCAGATGAAGGGGAGGAGACCAGGTTAAAGAAGGATTTTTAAGCCTTGAGACAATTGAGAATGTGCCATTCAGAGGGTGAATGGGCAAGACAAAATGTTCTAGTGCCTTTGAACAGGGTAGTAGGTGCCAGGCGCACCGGTTTGTGTCAAGAACTGTAACGCTGCTGGGTTTTTCACGCTCAACAGTTTCCCATGTGTAACAGGAATGGTCCACCACCCAAAGAACATCCAGACAACTGGACACAACTGTGGGAAGCATTGGAGTCAACATGGGCCAGCATCCCTGTGGAACGCTTTCAACACCTTGTAGAGTCAACATGGGCCAGCATCCCTGTGGAACCCTTTCAACACCTTGTAGAGTCAACATGGGCCAGCATCCCTGTGGAACACTTTCAACACCTTGTGGAGTCAACATGGGCCAGCATCCCTGTGGAACGCTTTCAACACCTTGTAGAGTCAACATGGGCCAGCATCCCTGTGGAACACTTTCAACACCTTGTAGAGTGTATGCCCCAACGAATTGATGCTGTTCTGAGAGCAACGCAATACTAGGAAGGTGTTCCTAATGTTTGGTATACTCAGTGTATATGTCTCTGGGCATATGTGTGTCTATTGTAAAGCATGAAACACACTGAGAAGCTCACTGCCAATAGATACTTATCACAGTGAGAGGTTGTTCCTTCTCGTGCTAGAACAAAAGCAGTATCTGCTTGCGTGCCGAACCGGCAGTGACAAACCTATCGATTCTACTTGTAGAATCACAATGCTCGTCAGTGGACAACAACTTGACTTTGAGCCAATCAGAGAGCACAAACACGTGGGGGAGCCAATGAAAAAAAAATAATATTTTTTATTTAAATAGGGCCTTTTGCCTATACTACAGATGAGCCAGTCACATTTCATATGTAAGCTATGGGATGGAGGCTAGCTAAGTGCACAATGCACACAATACTAAAGACTTCCTCCAAGCTAGCTAACTGTAGTTGGTATTGTCATTATAATTAAATCACAATGGATTAGCTAGTTTCCATGAAACCACAGCCTGTGTTAGCTGCCAAGTTAGTGCAGCCTCCTTAGCTAGCTAGCTTTGCGGTGCTAGCTAGTGAATAGGCTAACGTTAGTTAGCTAACTACACATTTAGCTATGGGCTGGCGGCTGGCAGTATGGGATTATGGAAAGTGAATGAAATAGTTTATTTTTCATCTCACTCGGTAGTTATCTAGCTGTGGCCATCAGGCTATTATCAACAAGGACTTTCTATTAAATAGCAACATTAGCTGATGTGCCAAACAAAGCTACTGCCACCTTCTGGCTTGGAGTATTTTAACACGCCTGAGTGGCTGACGACTTCCAAGGTCTTTGTATGTATAAAATAAAGCCATGTCAGTGTTTGAGTCACGAGGCACCTGATAAACAATGGTCTGTCATGACATGTCTGTGTTTGAGTCAGGAGGCACCAGATAAACACTGGTCTGTCATGACATGTCAGTGTTTGAGTCAGGAGGCACCAAGTAAACACTGGTCTGTCATGACATGTCTGTGTTTGAGTCAGGGGGCACCTACTAAACACTGGTCTGTCATGACATGTCTCAAATCAGAGACACCACTTCTGGGCTATGAGCTCTTTCTCAGATCTGACACCATTTCTGGACTCTGAGCTCTTTCTCAAATCAGACACCACTCTGGGTTCTTTCTCATATCAGGGACACCACATCTGGGCTCTGGCTTCTTTCTCATATCAGGGAAACCACTTCTGGGCTCCGGGTTCTTTCTCATATCAGGGACACCACTTCTGGGCTCTGGGTTCTTTCTCATATCAGGGACACCACTTCTGGGCTCTGGGCTCTGGGCTCTTTCTCAAATCAGACACCACTTCTGGGCTCTGGGTTCTTTCTCATATCAGGGACACCACTTCTGGGCTCTGGGCTCTTTCTCAAATCAGAGACCACTTCTGGACTCTGGGTTCTTTCTCATATCAAGGGACACCACTTCTGGGCTCTGGGTTCTTTCTCATATCAGGGACACCACTTCTGGGCTCTGAGCTCTTTCTCATATCAAGGGACACCACTTCTGGGCTCTGGGTTCTTTCTCATATCAGGGACACCACTTCTGGACTCTAGGTTCTTTCTCAAATCAGGAGTGAGAAGCTGACCCAGCTTTGGTTCGCTACGACTTGTCCTCGGCGGTCTGCGACACCCCCTCTCCGGCTGGGTCCGGTAGACAGACACGTCTTTATGACACCCTGCTGTTTTCACAGTCCTCTACTTTCTTCACCTCTGGTTTGTGGTCAGAGATAAACAACACTCTGGATCCTCCAAAATAAACTCTAAACCTGCACTTCCAGACCCTCAAAATCTCTCTTCATCCCTCGTCTTTCTTTCCTTTCGTTCTCTCCCCACTCTTCTCCTCCCTCCCTCTCTTTCTTTCTTGTTTTGTTATTGTTGTGTGTGTGTGTGATCGGTGTGTATGTCTGTGTGTCATATAGACGTTTCCCTCCGGCCTACCATACAGCACTGACCCATTTGATTCTGATCTGTTACACACTGTAAAACTGGATCAATTCTGGCTACTCAAACATTTTGGAATCTGATTAACTCAACAACAACAAAATGTTAAGAAACTGAAGTGAGCAGTACTATCTTCATACGAGTAAAACAATGCAGTTTTTTTGGAGTTAAGGTATACTCACATTTTTTCATGTAAATCAACTTAGTTATTTTCATTTCTCTAAAAACACTTGTTAAATTAAATCAATATGGTGATGTGAACACAACACAATATTTTTTTTAGGTCAAACTCACTAAACAAGTATACGTTGCAATGCTCTCTCTAATTCTCTAATTCTCTATTTCTCTCTTTCTTTCTTTCTTTCTCTCTCTCGGAGGACCTGAACCCTAGGACCATGCCCCAGGACTACCTGACATGATGACTCTTTGCTGTCCCCAGTCCACCTGGCCGTGCTGCTGCTCCAGTTTCAACTGTTCTGCCTTATTATTATTCGACCATGCTGGTCATTTATGAACATTTGAACATCTTGGCCATGTTCTGTTATAATCTCCACCCGGCACAGCCAGAAGAGGACTGCCCCCCCCCCCCTCATAGCCTGGTTCCTCTCTAGGTTTCTCCCTAGGTTCTGGCCTTTCTAGGGAGTTTTTCCTAGCCACCGTGCTTCTACACCTGCATTGCTTGCTGTTTGGGGTTTTAGGCTGGGTTTCTGTACAGCACTTTGAGATATCAGCTGATGTACGAAGGGCTATATAAATACATTTGATTTGATTTTCGATTTGAATACTCCAACTGTTTGAGTTTAGCAAAGTCCACCTTACTTAGAAATGATAATTTACCATGACTCAAATATAACTGTAAGTTCACTTAATTTTGGGGGTAGAACTGATGACCTAAATTGTATCAATTAGCCTTAACTTAAATATAATCAGTAAATAAAAAACAGTTAACTACACTCAAAAAGAAACGTTTTTTCAGTACTGTAGCCTTCTGTAAGTGAGTTCCTAGGTGAATGTTATCGTTATAATTAAACTCTTTATTACGATACATTAAATATCTCATAAGGCCTTATTTTGAGGCCTAGCTGTAACCTAATACAGTGGCATGAAAGTCATGGTTTACAGGCCACATCAGGCCTGCAGGTAAGGTTCCAAAATTCCGGTAACTTTCCCCAAATTCTCAGATGAAAAAAAAAAAAAACCTGGTTGAACAATTTCCTGTAACCTTCCAACCAGGATTACTGGAAAACCTGGTTGAACGATTTCCTGGAACCTTCCAAACAGAATTACTGGAAAACCTGGTTGAACGATTTCCTGGAACCTTCCAAACAGAATTACTGGAAAACCTGGTTGAACGATTTCCTGGAACCTTCCAAACAGAATTACTGGAAAACCTGGTTGAATGATTTCCTGGAACCTTCCAACCAGGATTACTGGAAAACCTGGTTGAACGATTTCCTGGAACCTTCCAACCAGGATTACTGGAAAAGCTGGTTGAACGATTTCCTGGAACCTTCCAACCAGGATTACTGGAAAAGCTGGTTGAACGATTTCCTGTAACCTTCCAAACAGAATTACTGGAAAACCTGGGAAAATATTTTTGTAACCCTTCCTGCAAGTCACACTATGCTGGCTGGTAAAGTGATGTGTAATCCCTATTGGAATCCAGTCAGAGTTAGGATATCAAACAGTTCAGATTTGTATTCAACCGCAACATCCAGGTTGAGGAACAGTGTGAGGAGACTATCTCAACTGGAACAGCCATTTCAGTAATGGGTGCAAAAATTCTACTTTTTTTTATGTAACAATGTATGTTCTTTATCTTTGTGTAGCACGAGATTAATCAATCAAAAACACAGACATTAAAAACAATTCCTAAAAATGAACCTGCAATAGGGCATGCTGGGGGAAAAAAAGGGAATTTTAAAACATGTAGTTGGTGTGACTTCTCATTTCATTTTGAGTCAGTACCACGTAAACATTAGAAGTAACAATGACTTTTCATTGACTTTGAGTTCAATTTAAAACGCGTTGGCATTTCAGGGTGGCGCTCCAACTAGCATCCCAGTTTTATGAATGTCACCATGACAACGAAGTAATGAAGAGATCAACAGAGAACCTGGAACATTCTTCTGCTTCAGACCCAAATGACACTCTGTATGGGCTCTGGTCCAAAAAAAAAGTGCACTACATCGGGAATAGAGTGTGGACTAATTCAAAAGAAGTGCACAATAAAAGGGAATAGTTCGCGTGTGGTTCTGGTCAAGAGTAGTACACTATATAGGGAATAGGGTGCCATTGGGGAGTGAAACAGAAGAAGGCTCTCTGTTGATCGCTTCATTACTTCGTTTTCATGATGCAGTCTGTCTCTCTCTGAAGACAAGAGTAAAGACCTAGAGCTTCCAGAAACCTCCTTATTTTTTTGCCAGTTGGACACTGGTCTGTTTTCAGCTCAACAACAGCTCATTGTTGTGGCGGCCATTTTGGCCAAGACACTAAACAAAGCCTGCTGCCTGTGAGCACTCATCATCATCTATCGGCTATGGTCTGTCTGTCTGTCTGTCTGTCTGTCTTGCGGGTAAGAGTGTTGGGCCAGGATCCGGCAGGTTGCTGGTTCAAATCTCTTAGGTGAAACATCTGTTGATGTGCCCTTGAGCAAGGCACTTAACCCTAATTGCTCTGGATGAGAGTGTCTACAATAATTCCTGTCGGCCTCTATTTCAGTCTCTGTCCTTTTCGCTGTCAGTCTGTCCTTATCTCTGCCTGTCTGTCTGTCTGTCTGTCTGTCTGTCCTTATCTCTGTCTGTCTGTCTGTCTGTCTGTATGTCAGTCTGTCAGTCAGTCTGTCCTTATCTCTGCCTGTCTGTCAGTCTGTCTGTCCTTTTTGCTGTCAGTCTGTCCTTATCTCTGCCTGTCTGTCAGTCAGTCTGTCCTTATCTCTGCCTGTCTGTCAGTCAGTCTGTCCTTATCTCTGCCTGTCTGTCAGTCTGTCTGTCCTTTTCGCTGTCAGTCTGTCCTTATCTCTGCCTGTCTGTCAGTCAGTCTGTCCTTATCTCTGCCTGTATGTCAGTCTGTCTGTCCTTATCTCTGCCTGTATGTCAGTCTGTCAGTCAGTCTGTCCTTATCTCTGCCTGTATGTCAGTCTGTCAGTCAGTCTGTCCTTTTCTCTGTCTGTCAGTCAGTCTGCCAGTCTGTCTGTCCTTTTCTCTGCCTGTATGTCAGTCTGTCAGTCAGTCTGTCCTTTTCTCTGCCTGTATGTCAGTCTGCCAGTCAGTCTGTCCTTATGTCAGTCTGCCAGTCAGTCTGTCCTTCTCTCTGCCTGTATGTCAGTCTGCCAGTCAGTCTGTCCTTTTCTCTGCCTGTATGTCAGTCTGCCAGTCAGTCTGTCCTTATGTCAGTCTGCCAGTCAGTCTGTCCTTCTCTCTGCCTGTATGTCAGTCTGCCAGTCAGTCTGCCTGTAAGGAAAATAGTTGATGACCTACGTTATGCCCTTTTAGCAGGCATGAGTCAGGCTCATGGGCTGGTGATGAGGTAGCCTTGCCTGCCACTTCAAAATCATTATCAGCCCTGGGTTCAAGAGGAAATTTCCCCTTGGCCCAGAATACAAAGCTCTAGACAGTGTTGTTACTGGACTGCCATGGGGTTACAGCCTGAAGGTTGAAATAAACAGAACCGTATGTAGTGAGCGCGCTCTCTCGCACGCACGCACGCACGCACGCACGCACGCACGCACGCACGCACGCACGCACGCACGCACGCACGCACGCACGCACGCACGCACGCACGCACGCACGCACGCACGCACGCACGCACGCACGCACGCACGCACGCACGCACGCACGCACGCACGCACGCACGCACGCACGCACGCACGCACGCACGCACGCACGCACGCACGCACGCACGCACACACACACACACACACACACACACACACACACACACACACACACACACACACACACACACACACACACACACACACACACACACACACACACACACACACACACACACACACACACACCCATATGTAGTCTGATTTATTCATTTGTTCCTTAAGGTTGAGGAGGCGGGAAGTAGAGAGAGAGAGAGAGGCCATAGTGTCTTGTCTTTAGAGGAGGGGGAAGTAGAGAGAGAGAGAGAGGCCATAGTGTCTTGTCTTTAAAGGAGGGGGGAAGTAGAGAGAGAGAGAGAGAGAGAGAGAGAGGCCATAGTGTCTTGTCTTTAGAGGAGGGGGGAAGTAGAGAGATAGAGAGAGAGAGAGAGAGAGGCCATAGTGTCTTGTCTTTAGAGGAGGGGGAAGTAGAGAGAGAGACAGTGAGGCCATAGTGTCTTGTCTTTAGAGGAGGGGGAAGTAGAGAGAGAGAGAGGACATAGTGTCTTGTCTTTAGAGGAGGGGGGAAGTAGAGAGAGAGAGAGGCCATAGTGTCTTGTCTTTAGAGGAGGGGGGAAGTAGAGAGAGAGAGAGGCCATAGTGTCTTGTCTTCCACTAGATGTCAACAGTCTTTAAACATGCTTTCAGGCTTGTATTTTGAAAAAAGACTAGTAAAAAAAAACTTTTGGTCAGTGGATAGAGGAAGTATGCAGAGCTGGATTGGGCGCGTGACTGTGAGTGCGCCTTTCGTTGTTTTTCATTTTGATTGAAAACGCTATTGTCCAGTTGAAATATTATTGATTATTTAGACAATTGACGACCTGAGGATTAATTATGAACATCGTTTGACATGTTTCGACGAACTTTACCGAACTTTACCGGTACTATTAGGATGTATTCGTCTGCATGTTTTGACCAGCTTTGACATAAAGAGGGACTTTATCAAACAAAATTAACATTTATTGTGTAACAGGGAGTCTTGTTAGTGCAACTATATGAAGATCATCAAAGGTAAGTCATTAATTTTATCGCTATTTCTGACTTTTGTGACTCCTCTACTTGGCTGGAAAATGTTTGTTTGCTTTTGTAAGAGGGGAATCGCATGGTATGCTTTCGCCATAAAGCCTTTTTGAAATCTGACACAGAGGCTGGATTAACAAGAAGTTAGTCTTTAAGCCGATGTATAACACTTGTATCATTATGAATGTTTATTATTACTATTTCTGTCATTTGAATTTGGCGCTCTGCAATTCCACCGGATGTTGGCCAGGTGGGACGCTAGGCCCCTAGAGAAGTGCAGGTAGTCTACTGTACAAGCAAAACTCTGCATGTTGAATACAAAAGACAGATTAACTTGAATGACATACACTCTCACTAGTGGCAAAAAAAAATAAATCATGAAAGCCACGCCCCCAAATAAGCCACACCTCCTCTTCTGATAGGCTGCTGCCGCTACACTGCCCCCAATTAAAAAAAAACATTTATTAAATTTAAAGAACCCATCTGTCAAATTGTCAGACAATTGGAATAGAATAGGTTGAATGAACCAAAGGCTGTACCAATCAGTGCCTCCAGGACTTCAGAACTGAGCATAGTAACCTCTGACCTCTGACCTCTGTCAGTGGCATGGGGAATGCCACAAGTCAATGCTCTCTTCTGGAAATCTGTGTGTGTGTCTGTTTTCCCAGAGTCCAGTTAGGGAGTAGTGTCTGTGTGTGTACGTGCGCGTGTGTGTGGGTGTATGTGTGTGTCCTTGCGTGTGTGTTTTTGTTTTTCCAGAGTCTAGTTAGGGAGCAGTGTGTGTTTGTGTGTGTGTGTGTGTCTGTTTTTGTTTTTGAGTCTAGTTAGGGAGCAGTGTCTGTGAGATTAGTTTTTTTCAATCACTTTGGCACATCTTTCAGATGTCGTATATTTTCAAATATCTAAGCTTCTAACACATAGAATGTTCTTATGTTACAACCTTGTGTGTGTGCACATGACTTTTCTCAGAGTTTGTGACCTCTCTCTCTCTCTCTCAACCTAAAGACAAGACTCTATGGCAACATTCGCACTGAGCTAAAGGGTAGAGCTGCCGCTTTCAAGGTGGGGGACTCTAACCCGGAAGTTTACAAGAAATCCTGCTATGCCCTGCGACGAACCATCAAACAGCCAAAGCGTCAATACAGGGCTATGTGGCAGGGCTTGCAAACTATTACAGACTACAAAGGGAAGCACAGCCGCAAACTGCCCAGTGACACGAGCCTTCCAGGCGAGCTAAATCACTTCTATGCTCGTTTCGAGGCAAGCAACACTGATGCATGCATGAGAGCATCAGCTGTTCCGGACGGCAATTCCAAAGTGAAAAATATACTTGATAAAATATACTTGATAAAGCCACTAGATACAAAATGGGTTGTATTTACAGGAAATATTAGATTCATATAAATTCATATTTAGATTTACACTTAACAGATGTGTTAAAAACAACAGGTGTTATTGTTCAACCTATCCGCATGTCTCGTTAGGGACGACACAATTAGGTATTGTTCAACACATCTGTGTGTCTAGTTAGGGACGACACATGTTGTTTTAACAGATCTGTGTGTCTAATAGGGACGACACATGTTGTTTTAACAGATCCATGTGTCTAGTTAGGGACGACACATGTTGTTTTATCACATCTGTTAAAACAACATATGTCGTCCCTAACTAGACACACTGATGTGATAAAACAACATGTGTCGTCCCTAACTAGACACACTGATGTGATAAAACAACATGTGTCGTCCCTAACTAGACACACAGATCTGTTAAAACAACGTGTTGTCCCTAACTAGACACACAGATCTGTTAAAACAACATGTGTCGTCCCTAACTAGACACACAGATCTGTTAAAACAACATGTGTCGTCCCTAACTAGACACACAGATCTGTTAAAACAACATGTGTCGTCCCTAACTAGACACATGGATCTGTTAAAACAACATGTGTCGTCCCTAACTAGACACACAGATCTGTTAAAACAACATGTGTCGTCCCTAACTAGACACACAGATCTGTTAAAACAACATGTGTCGTCCCTAACTAGACACACAGATCTGTTAAAACAACATGTGTCGTCCCTAACTAGACACACAGATCTGTTAAAACAACATGTGTCGTCCCTAACTAGACACACAGATCTGTTAAAACAACATGTGTCGTCCCTAACTAGACACACAGATCTGTTAAAACAACATGTGTCGTCCCTAACTAGACACGCAGATCTGTTAAAACAACATGTGTCGTCCCTAACTAGACACATGGATCTGTTAAAACAACATGTGTCGTCCCTAACTAGACACACAGATCTGTTAAAACAACATGTGTCGTCCCTAACTAGACACACAGATCTGTTAAAACAACATGTGTCGTCCCTAACTAGACACACAGATCTGTTAAAACAACATGTGTCGTCCCTAACTAGACACATGGATCTGTTAAAACAACATGTGTCGTCCCTAACTAGACACATGGATCTGTTAAAACAACATGTGTCGTCCCTAACTAGACACACAGATCTGTTAAAACAACATGTGTCGTCCCTAACTAGACACACGGATGTCAAAAGATGTGTTTTTTTCACATTGTGTTGTTTTCCACTTATAAAAACCAATTTTAAATACTGTAAATGACTGGGAAAGACTTGTATAAAACCAGAGCCATGTATTTCACCTTAGAGAATCTTTTATTTCTCTATTTTTGGTCAGGGAGTGACTAGGGTGGGTAGTCTAGTTTTTTATTTTCTATGTTGGCCTGGTATGGTTCCCAATCTGACTTTTGTGACTCCTCTACTTGGCTGGAAAATGTTTGTTTGCTTTTGTAAGAGGGGAATCGCATGGTATGCTTTCGCCATAAAGCCTTTTTGAAATCTGACACAGAGGCTGGATTAACAAGAAGTTAGTCTTTAAGCCGATGTATAACACTTGTATCATTATGAATGTTTATTATTACTATTTCTATCATTTGAATTTGGCGCTCTGCAATTTCACCGGATGTTGGCCAGGTGGGACGCTAGGCCCCTAGAGAAGTGCAGGCAGTGTACAAGCAAAACTCTGCATGTTGAATACAAAATTATTATCTATTGTTGTCTCTGATTGGGAATCATATTTAGGCAGCCTTTTTCCCACCTGTTGTTTATGGGATCTTGATTTTGTATTGTTGCTTTTAGCCCCACAAAGCTGTACGTTTCATTTGTTACTCTTTCTTGTTTCGTGCCGGTTATCAGAAATAAAAATTGATTAACCTGCCCCACGCTGCATCTTGGTCCGACCCTCCTTCCAACAACGATCGTTACATGTGTTCAAACAGGAGTCCACCTTAATACCTGGTGAGCCGGAATCATTAAGCCTGACTAGCTGTTGATAATTATCTCCATTACATTTCACAAGCTCACCTTCGTTAAACACATTTTGAACAGTTCGTTTGTCAGCCAGGTAAAAATGTCAAAATGTGTTACCCACAATACCCACAAGCTGTGCACCATCACAATGGATGAGTTGCAAACTGGTGCACCATCACAATGGATGAGTTGCTAACTGTGCACCATCACAATGGATGAGTTGATAACTGGTGCACCATCACAATGGATGAGTTGCTAACTGTACACCATCACAATAGATGAGCTGATAACTGTGCACCATCACAATAGATGAGTTGCTAACTGTGCACCATCACAATGGATGAGTTGCTAACTGTGCACCATCACAATGGATGAGTTGCTAACTGTGCACCATCACAATGGATGAGTTGCTAACTGTGCACCATCACAATGGATGAGTTGCTAACTGTGCACCATCACAATGGATGAGTTGCTAACTGTACACCATCACAATGGATGAGTTGCTAACTGTGCACCATCACAATGGATGAGTTGCTAACTGTACACCATCACAATGGATGAGTTGCTAACTGTACACCATCACAATGGATGAGTTGCTAACTGTGCACCATCACAATGGATGAGTTGCTAAACTGGCGCACCATCACAATGGATGAGTTGCAAACTGTGCACCATCACAATGGATGAGTTGCTAACTGTGCACCATCACAATGGATGAGTTGCTAACTGTGCACCATCACAATGGATGAGTTGCTAACTGTACACCATCACAATGGATGAGTTGCTAACTGTACACCATCACAATGGATGAGTTGCTAACTGTACACCATCACAATGGATGAGTTGCTAACTGTACACCATCACAATGGATGAGTTGCTAACTGTACACCATCACAATGGATGAGTTGCTAACTGTACACCATCACAATGGATGAGTTGCTAACTGTACACCATCACAATGGATGAGTTGCTAACTGTACACCATCACAATGGATGAGTTGCTAACTGTACACCATCACAATGGATGAGTTGCTAACTGTACACCATCACAATGGATGAGTTGCTAACTGTACACCATCACAATGGATGAGTTGCTAACTGTACACCATCACAATGGATGAGTTGCTAACTGTACACCATCACAATGGATGAGTTTGTTATTGGTTGATCCAAAGACTCATTTTTTACAGTGTGGCAGGAGGCTGGAGCCGACACACTCCGTTAATCACACAGACACTACTCCCTAACTAGACCAGGAGAACAGACACGACTCCCTAACTAGACCAGGAGAACAGACACGACTCCCTAACTAGACCAGGAGAACAGACACTACTCCCTAACTAGACCAGGAGAACAGACACTAGACCAGGAGAACAGACACGACTCCCTAACTAGACCAGGAGAACAGACACGACTCCCTAACTAGACCAGGAGAACAGACACTACTCCCTAACTAGACCAGGAGAACAGACACTAGACCAGGAGAACAGACACTACTCCCTAACTAGACCAGGAGAACAGACACTAGACCAGGAGAACAGACACTACTCCCTAACTATACCAGGAGAACAGACACGACTCCCTAACCAGACCAGGAGAACAGACACCAGACCAGGAGAACAGACACTACTCCCTAACTAGACCAGGAGAACAGACACTACTCCCTAACTATACCAGGAGAACAGACACGAGTCCCTAACTAGACCAGGAGAACAGACACTACTCCCTAACTAGACCAGGAGAACAGACACTACTCCCTAACTAGACCAGGAGAACAGACACTAGACCAGGAGAACAGACACTACTCCCTAACTAGACCAGGAGAACAGACACGACTCCCTAACTAGACCAGGAGAACAGACACTAGACCAGGAGAACAGACACTAGACCAGGAGAACAGACACTACTCCCTAACTATACCAGGAGAACAGACACGACTCCCTAACCAGACCAGGAGAACAGACACGACTCCCTAACCAGACCAGGAGAACAGACACCAGACCAGGAGAACAGACACTACTCCCTAACTATACCAGGAGAACAGACACGACTCCCTAACCAGACCAGGAGAACAGACACCAGACCAGGAGAACAGACACGACTCCCTAACCAGACCAGGAGAACAGACACCAGACCAGGAGAACAGACACTACTCCCTAACTAGACCAGGAGAACAGACACTAGACCAGGAGAACAGACACTACTCCCTAATTAGACCAGGAGAACAGACACTAGACCAGGAGAACAGACATTACTCCCTAACTATACCAGGAGAACAGACATTACTCCCTAACTATACCAGGAGAACAGACACGACTCCCTAACTATACCAGGAGAACAGACACTACTCCCTAACTAGACCAGATGAACAGACACTACTCCCTAACTAGACCAGGAGAACAGACACTAGACCAGGAGAACAGACACTACTCCCTAACAAGACCAGATGAACAGACACTACTCCCTAACTAGACCAGGAGAACAGACACTAGACCAGGAGAACAGACACGAGTCCCTAACTAGACCAGGAGAACAGACACGACTCCCTAACTATACCAGGAGAACAGACATTACTCCCTAATTAGACCAGGAGAACAGACACGACTCCCTAACTAGACCAGGAGAACAGACACGACTCCCTAACTAGACCAGGAGAACAGACACGACTCCCTAACTAGACCAGGAGAACAGACACGACTCCCTAACTAGACCAGGAGAACAGACACGACTCCCTAACTAGACCAGGAGAACAGACGCATAGACACACACACACACACACACACACACACACACACACACACACAGAAAGACACACACACATACATGCACGCACGAACGAGCACACACACACACACACACACACACAGAAAGACACACACACATACATGCACGCACGAACGAGCACACACACACACACACACACACACACACACACACACACACACACACACACACACACACACACACACACACACACACACTGACAGCAAGTAGATGTGCAGGGAGAGAGAGGGAATGAGAGTGAGAGCAGGAGAGAGCAGGAGAGAGAGGGAAAGAGAGAGAGAGAGCGGGAGAGAGAGGGAAAGAGAGTGAGAGCAGGAGAGAGCAGGAGAGAGAGGGAAAGAGAGAGAGAGAGCGGGAGAGAGAGGGAAAGAGAGTGAGAGCAGGAGAGAGCAGGAGAGAGCAGGAGAGAGAGCAGGAGAGAGAGGGAAAGAGAGAGAGAGCAGGAGAGAGATAGGAAAGAGAGAGAGAGAGAGCAGGAGAGAGAATAGTTGTCTTTCCCCCCACCTACAAGGAGGGAGAGTTGTTGGCTGACTAGCACTCAAAAACAGGACCCACACTGTGAGACTGAGCTCAGAGACACTGGAGTATGTTTGAGACAGAGTAGAGACTGAGCAGAACAGAGTGGAGACAGAGTGGAGACAGAGTGGAGACTGAGTGGAGACTGAGTGTGTGAGACTGAGCAGAACAGAGTGTGATACTGAGTGTGCCAGACTGAGCAGAGTCTGTGTGCACACTGAAAAACCTGACTCACCGAGTGGAACTTGGGAGAAAAACTGAGAATAACACACACATCCTAGGGAGAGAAAAGGAGTGCAGGAGGGAAATTAGTTTTCTTACCAGACACACAGAAAAAGAGAGAGAGAAGAAGAGATTCACCAAACATAAGACCAACACATTGAGAAACGGAGGTGGGAAAGAGGACAAGAGAGATTCACTTCCTTACCGGGACAATCTGGATTTACCGAGAGGAAAACAATATTTAAGAAAAGGAGGACGAGAAGTTGGAGGAACGAAGGAGAAAGAAAACAGAAGGCAGGATGGACAATCTGTGCAGCCTCAGTGGACTGGATCCACTATGGGTGAGTGACTTACAGTACCAGAGAGAGAGAGAGAGAATGAAGGAGAGGTAGAGAGAGAGAGAGAGAGAGAGAGAGAGAGAGAGAGAGAGAGAGAGAGAGAGAATGAAGGAGAGGTAGAGAGAGAGATAATGAAGGAGAGGTAGAGAGAGATGTAATGAAGGAGAGATAGAGAGAGATAGAGGCAGAGAGAGAGATAATGAAGGAGAGGTAGAGAGAGAGAGAGAGAGAGAGACAGAGAGAGAGAGAGAGAGAGAGAGAGAGAGAGAGATAATGAAGGAGAGGTAGAGAGAGAGATAATGAAGGAGAGGTAGAGAGCGAGATAATGAAGGAGAGGTAGAGAGAGATAAATGAAGGAGAGGTAGAGAGAGAGGTAATGAAGGAGAGATAGAGAGAGAGATAATGAAGGAGAGATAGAGAGAGATAGAGGCAGAGAGAGAGATAATGAAGGAGAGGTAGAGAGAGAGATAATGAAGGAGAGGTAGAGAGAGATAAATGAAGGAGAGGTAGAGAGAGATAATGAAGGAGAGATAGAGAGAGATAGAGGCAGAGAGAGAGATAATGAAGGAGAGGTAGAGAGAGAGAATGAAGGAGAGAGAGAGATAATGAAGGAGAGGTAGAGAGAGAGATAATGAAGGAGAGGTAGAGAGAGAGATAATGAAGGAGTGAGAGAGAGAGGTAGAGACAAAATGAATGGAGAGATAGAGATAGAGGTAGTGAGAGAGAGAATGAATGAGAGATAGAGCCAGAGAGAGAGAATGAAGGAGAGAGAGCTAGAGAGGACAGTAGGTTTATGAGACAGACCATGAACAGAGAGGTGGAGAGATGACAGTAGGTTTATGAGAGAGGACAGTGGGTTTATGAGAGAGGACAGTAGGTTTATGAGAGGACAGTAGGTTTATGAGAGAGGACAGTAGATTTATGAGAGAGGACAGTGGGTTTATGAGAGAGGACAGTGGGTTTATGAGAGAGGACAGTAGGTTTATGAGAGAGGACAGTGGGTTTATGAGAGAGGACAGTAGGTTTATGAGAGAGTACGGTAGGTTTATCAGACAGACCATGAACAGAGAGGTGGAGAGATGGATGAAGGGAGACAGCTGTAAATGATAAAAACAGTTGTGAATTGTAAATTGTGTGTGTGTGTGTGTGTGTGTGTGTGTGTGTGTGTGTGTGTGTGTGTGTGTGTGTGTGTGTGTGTGTGTGTGTGTGTGTGTATTTATGCTGATTGATTGTGGGAAGTGATGATTGTTTTTACCATTGACCTGCGTTCCTCCATGAGTCACACCTAGTTCATATCATGATTCACTGACTCTCTCTCTCTCTGTCTCTCTTTCTGTCTCTCTCTGTCTCTCTCTGTCTCTCTCTGTCTCTCTCTCTCTGTCTCTCTCTCTCTCTGTCTCTCTCTCTCTCTCTGTCTCTCTGTATCTCTCTCTGTGTCTCTCTCTCTCTGTCTCTCTCTGTCTCTCTCTCTGTCTCTCTCTCTCTGTCTCTCTCTGTCTCTCAATTCAATATCTTTTCATGTGACAACACTGAAGAAATGACACTTTGCTACAATGTAAAGTAGTGAGTGTACAGCTTGTTTAACAGTGTAAATTTGCTGTCCCCTCAAAATAACTCAACACACAGCCATTAATGTCTAAACCGCTGCCAACAAAAGTGAGTACACCCCTAAGTGAAAATGTCCAAATTGGGCCCAAAGTGTCAATATTTTGTGTGGCCACCATCATTTTTCAGCACTGCCTTTAACCCTCTTGGGCATGGAGTTCACCAGAGCTTCACAGGTTGCCACTGGAGTCCTCTTCCTCTCCTCCATGACGACATCACGGAGCTGGTGGATGTTAGAGACCTTGCACTCCTCCACCTTCCGTTTGAGGATGCCCCACAGATGCTCAATAGGGTTTAGGTCTGGAGACATGCTTGGCCAGTCCATCACCTTTACCCTCAGATTCTTTAGCAAGGCAGTGGTCGTCTTGGAGGTGTGTTTGGGGTCGTTATCATGTTGGAATACTGCCCTGCGGACCAGTCTCCGAAGGGAGGGGATCATGCTCTGCTTCAGTATGTCACAGTACATGTTGGCATTCATGGTTCCCTCAATGAACTGTAGCTCCCCAGTGCCGGCAGCACTCATGCAGCCCCAGACCATGACACTCCCACCACCATGCTTGACTGTAGGCAAGACACACTTGTCTTTGTACTCCTCACCTGGTCGCCGCCACACACACTTGTCTTTGTACTCCTCACCTGGTTGCCGCCACACACGCTTGACACCGTCTGAACCAAATAAGTTTATCTTGGTCTCATCAGACCACAGGACATGGTTCCAGTAATCCATGTCCTTAGTCTGCTTGTCTTCAGCAAACTGTTTGCGGGCTTTCTTGTAGCATCATCTTTAGAAGAGGCTTCCTTCTGGGACGACAGCCATGCAGACCAATTTGATACAGTGTACGGCGTATGGTCTGAGCATTGACAGGCTGACCCCCCCACCCCTTCAACCTCTGCAGCAATGCTGGCAGCACTCATACGTCTATTTCCCAAAGACAACCTCTGGATATGACGCTGGGTCAGTCACAGTGGTCAGGTATTCTGCCACTGTGTACTCTCTGTGTAGGCCCAAATAGCATTCTAGTTTGCTTAGTTAATTCTTTCCAATGTGTCAAATAATTATCTTTTTGCTTTCTCATGATTTGGTTGGGTCTAATGGTGTTGCTGTCCTGGGGCTCTGTGGGGTCTGTTTGTGTTTGTGTTTGTGAACAGAGCGGGGGGGGGGGGGGGGGGCATAGGGCTTTGATCTAAAGTAGTGCACTACTTTTGACCACTGCCCATAGGGCTCTGATCTAAAGTAGTGCACTACTTTTGACCACTGCCCATAGGGCTCTGATCTAAAGTAGTGCACTACTTTTGACCACTGCCCATAGGGCTTGGATCTAAAGTAGTGCACTACTTTTGACCACTGCCCATAGGGCTCTGATCTAAAGTAGTGCACTACTTTTGACCACTGCCCATAGGGCTCGGATCTAAAGTAGTGCACTACTTTTGACCACTGCTCATAGGGCTCGGATCTAAAGTAGTGCACTAGTTTTGACCACTGCCCATAGGGCTCTGATCTAAAGTAGAGCACTAGTTTTGACCACTGCCCATAGGGCTCTGATCTGAAGTAGTGCACGAAATAGGGAAATATATTCAATTTGGGACACCGCCAGTGTGTCAGACTTCAGTGAATCCCAGGGGATTAAGACACAGTGAGTGGATAACGAGAGGATGATCGTGAGGCAGAAGTTGTCTGTTAAACTGGAAGCCCATGGAAGAAGTTGGGGGAACGTCTGAAACATTACAGATTCGCACTGCAGATATGTAGAACTGATTTCCCCCCGACTGAGCCGACATGTACAGCGGTTACCGTGACTGCGGTCTCCGGCTAAGGCGAGAACATTGCCTTCACATTTCAATCACTGAACTTCCGCTAAATGTATTGAATAGAGCCTGGGTGTCAGTGTGTTGCTGTCGTCAGGTAGAGTAGGTGCTGTTGCTAAGCTAAAGGCTAACGAGGATCCACATTAACACATCATACACATGCTTAATCAGTGTCCGGGAAACTGGCCCGGAAAGTAAGGAGAAGCAGGATGGTTAAATATGTCACAGTAGAACAGTCAGTATGGTCTCAGGGTCTATAACACCACAGTAGAACAGTCAGTATGGTCTCAGGGTCTATAACACCACAGTAGAACAGTCAGTATGGTCTCAGGGTCTATAACAGCACAGAACAGTCAGCATGGTCTCAGGGTCTATAACACCACAGTAGAACAGTCAGCATGGTCTCAGGGTCTATAACACCACAGTAGAACAGTCAGCATGGTCTCAGGGTCTATAACACCACAGTAGAACAGTCAGCATGGTCTCAGGGTCTATAACACCACAGTAGAGTAGTCAGTATGGTCTCAGGGTCTATAACACCACAGTAGAACAGTCAGCATGGTCTCAGGGTCTATAACACCACAGTAGAACAGTCAGCATGGTCTCAGGGTCTATAACACCACAGTAGAGCAGTCAGCGTGGTCTCAGGGTCTGTAACACCACAGTAGAGCTGTCAGCATGGTCTCAGGGTCTATAACACCACAGTAGAGCAGTCAGCATGGTCTCAGGGTCTATAACACCACAGTGGAACAGTCAGTATGGTCTCAGGGTCTATAACACCACAGTAGAACAGTCAGCATGGTCTCAGGGTCTATAACACCACAGTAGAACAGTCAGCATGGTCTCAGGGTCTATAACACCACAGTAGAACAGTCAGCATGGTCTCAGGGTCTATAACACCACAGTAGAACAGTCAGTATGGTCTCAGGGTCTATAACACCACAGTAGAGTAGTCAGCGTGGTCTCAGGGTCTATAACACCACAGTAGAGTAGTCAGCGTGGTCTCAGGGTCTGTATTTGCTAGAAGCAGCACGTTGGTGATGCCATCCCCTTGATAATGTCCTGTACAGTGAGTCAGTCATGGGCATTTAGCACCTCTACTCCAGAATGCTGCTAATGGTACGCTGGCCTTTACACACCTGGCTGTACACTCACCAAACTGCCTATAGTCTATAGACTCATCTGTCCAATGAATGTTGTCAGTTCTGCCATAGTAATTTACTCTCCATTCAGCTTTCCCATTGTAATTTACTCTCCATTCAGCTTTCTCATAGTAATTTACTCTCCATTCAGCTTTTTCATATTAATTTACTCTCCATTCAGCTTTCCCATAGTAATAATATAATCTCTTTCTCTCTCAATTTTAAATTCAATGGGCTATATTGGCATGGGAAACATATGTTTATTCCTTTGGATTAATAAACATTGTGAGACTCCAACCATCTGCCTCCTGTGCCTGCATTTGGGTCTCGGCTTGTGCCTTGATAGTTAGGTTATTGAAGACAGAGACAGTCAAGAGGTGTAGTCTTGTTGACTCATCAGGGAAACTTGTGTTGATTCAACACACTAAACACACCGTGATTCAACACACTAAACACACCGTGATTCAACACACTAAACACACCGTGATTCAACACACTAAACACACCGTGATTCAACACACTAAACACACCGTGATTCAACACACTAAACACACCGTGATTCAACACACTAAACACACCGTGATTCAACACACTAAACACACCGTGATTCAACACACTAAACACACCGTGATTCAACACACTAAACACACCGTGATTCAACACACTAAACACACCGTGATTCAACACACTAAACACACCGTGATTCAACACACTAAACACACCGTGATTCAACACACTAAACACACCGTGATTCAACACACTAAACACACCGTGATTCAACACACTAAACACACCGTGATTCAACACACTAAACACACCGTGATTCAACACACTAAACACACCGTGATTCAACACACTAAACACACCGTGATTCAACACACTAAACACACCGTGATTCAACACACTAAACACACCGTGATTCAACACACTAAACGCACCGTGATTCAACACACTAAACGCACCGTGATTCAACACACTAAACACACCGTGATTCAACACACTAAACACACCGTGATTCAACACGCTTAACACACCGTGATTCAACACACTAAACAGACCGTGATTCAACACACTAAACACACCGTGATTCAACACACTAAACACACCGTGATTCAACACACTAAACACACCGTGATTCAACACGCTTAACACACCGTGATTCAACACACTAAACACACCGTGATTCAACACACTAAACACACCGTGATTCAACACACTAAACACACCGTGATTCAACACACTAAACACACCGTGATTCAACACACTAAACACACCGTGATTCAACACACTAAACACACCGTGATTCAACACACTAAACACACCGTGATTCAACACACTAAACACACCGTGATTCAACACACTAAACACACCGTGATTCAACACACTAAACACACCGTGATTCAACACACTAAACACACTGTGATTCAACACATTATTCCGCTTAACACCTTGGCACCCTGTTCCCCATGTACAGTAGTGCACTACTTTAGATCAGAGCCCAATGACACCCTGTTCCCCATGTACAGTAGTGCACTACTTTAGATCAGGGCCCAATGACACCCTATTCCCCATGTACAGTAGTGCACTACTTTAGATCAGGGCCCAATGACACCCTATTCCCCATGTACAGTAGTGCACTACTTTAGATCAGGGCCCAATGACACCCTGTTCCCCATGTACAGTAGTGCACTACTTTAGATCAGGGCCCAATGACACCCTGTTCCCCATGTACAGTAGTGCACTACTTTAGATCAGGGCCCAATGACACCCTGTTCCCCATGTACAGTAGTGCACTACTTTAGATCAGGGCCCAATGACACCCTGTTCCCCATGTACAGTAGTGCACTACTTTAGATCAGGGCCCAATGACACCCTGTTCCCCATGTACAGTAGTGCACTACTTTAGATCAGGGCCCAATGACACCCTGTTCCCCATGTACAGTAGTGCACTACTTTAGATCAGGGCCCAATGACACCCTGTTCCCTATGAGTGCACTACTTTAAATCAGGGCCCAATGACACCCTGTTCCCTATGTAGTGCACTACTTTAAATCAGGGCCCAATGACACCCTGTTCCCTATGTAGTGCACTACTTTAAATCAGGGCCCAATGACACCCTGTTCCCTATGTAGTGCACTACTTTAAATCAGGGCCCAATCACATCCTGTTCCCTATGTAGTGCACTACTTTAAATCAGGGCCCAATGACACCCTGTTCCCTATGTAGTGCACTACTCTTAACCAAGGCTTATAGGGAGTAGGGTGCCAATTAGGACGCAAACATTGTTTTCCTGCACTATCGTTGAGGGTTGAGAGGTGAGGAAAGCAAACAGTGGATCCCAAAATTGTTTACCCAATTTAAAGCTTCCCTGATTGTTGTCGTGTGTCTTGTGAGCCACAACGTAAGCAAAACCATGGGGTCTGATGTGTGGTCTTCAGTGGCCCAAGGTTGTGGGTTCACTCCCAGCAGGGATCGCATACCCAGACGTATAACTAACTTATTATGTGTCTACACAGGATGTCACGAACCAGGAAGGATTTATCATCGGATGGGTGCTCATCTACCACTTTGGGGAACATTGGTTGTTGTCTCCGTGATTAAAAAGGCCGACCAGGAGAAGGTCTATGGGCCACAGAGGAAACTGTAGTGAAGTTCAACCCTGAGCTGGAGACTTGGGCTTAAAGACATCTTGACATCATTATCACTACTGTATTTACTGGTTGGGTTTGGAGTTACTGCTGCTATACAGTCTGCTGGTAGACAGTCTGCTGGTATACAGTCTGCTGGTAGACAGTCTGCTGGTATACAGTCTGCTGGTAGACAGTCTGCTGGTAGACAGTCTGCTGGTAGACAGTCTGCTGGTATACAGTCTGCTGGTAGACAGTCTGCTGGTATACAGTCTGCTGGTATACAGTCTGCTGGTAGACAGTCTGCTGGTAGACAGTCTGCTGGTAGACAGTCTGCTGGTATACAGTCTGCTGGTAGACAGTCTGCTGGTATACAGTCTGCTGGTAGACAGTCTGCTGGTATACAGTCTGCTGGTAGACAGTCTGCTGGTAGACAGTCTGCTGGTAGACAGTCTGCTGGTAGACAGTCTGCTGGTATACAGTCTGCTGGTAGACAGTCTGCTGGTATACAGTCTGCTGGTAGACAGTCTGCTGGTAGACAGTCTGCTGGTATACAGTCTGCTGGTAGACAGTCTGCTGGTATACAGTCTGCTGGTATACAGTCTGCTGGTAGACAGTCTGCTGGTATACAGTCTGCTGGTAGACAGTCTGCTGTGCTGGTAGACAGTCTGCTGGTATACAGTCTGCTGGTAGACAGTCTGCTGGTATACAGTCTGCTGGTAGACAGTCTGCTGGTATACAGTCTGCTGGTCTGCTGGTATACAGTCTGCTGGTATACAGTCTGCTGGTAGACAGTCTGCTGGTAGACAGTCTGCTGGTAGACAGTCTGCTGGTATACAGTCTGCTGGTAGACAGTCTGCTGGTATACAGTCTTCTGGTATACAGTCTTCTGGTAGACAGTCTGCTGGTAGACAGTCTTCTGGTATACAGTCTGCTGGTAGACAGTCTGCTGGTATACAGTCTGCTGGTAGACAGTCTGCTGGTATACAGTCTGCTGGTCTGCTGGTATACAGTCTGCTGGTATACAGTCTGCTGGTAGACAGTCTGCTGGTAGACAGTCTGCTGGTAGACAGTCTGCTGGTATACAGTCTGCTGGTATACAGTCTTCTGGTATACAGTCTGCTGGTAGATAGTCTGCTGGTAGACAGTCTGCTGGTAGACAGTCTGCTGTGCTGGTAGACAGTCTGCTGGTATACAGTCTGCTGTCTGGGCTCTGGAGAAGGAGAAGGAGAGAAGGGGGAGGGAGAGAGAGAGAGAGAGAGAGAGAAGGGGGAGGGAGAGAGTGAGAGGAAGATAGACACATACCCTACCTCCCTACCTCTCTCTCTCTCTCTCTCTCTCTCTCTCTCTCTCTCTCTCTCTCTCTATCCCTACCTCTCTCTCTCTCTATCCCTACCCCTCTCTCTCTCTCTCTCTCTCTCTCTCTATCCATCTCTATCCCTACCTCTCTCTCTCTATCCCTGCCTCTCTCTCTCTCCACCCATCTCTATCCTTACATCTCACTCTCTCTCCCTCTATCTAAATCCCCACCTCTCTCTCCCTCCCATCTATATCCCTACCTCTCTCTCTCCCTCCATCTATATCCCTACCTCTCTCTCTCCCTCCATCTATATCCCTACCTCTCTCTCCCTCCATCTATATCCCTACCTCTCCCTCTCCCTCCATCTATATCCCTACCTCTCTCTCTCCCCCCATCTATATCCCTACCTCTCTCTCCCCTCCATCTATATCCCTAACTCTCTCTCTCCCTCCATCTATATCCCTACCTCTCTCCCCATCTATCTATATCCCTACCTCTCTCTCTCCCTCCATCTATATCCCTACCTCTCTCTCTCCCTCTATCTATATCCCTACCTCTCTCTCTCCCTCCATCTATATCCCTACCTCTCTCTCCCCTCCATCTATATCCCTACCTCTCTCTCCCCTCCATCTATATCCCCACCTCTCTCTCTCTCCCTCCATCTATATCCCTACCTCTCTCTCTCCCTCCATCTATATCCCTACCTCTCTCTCCCCTCCATCTATATCCCCACCTCTCTCTCTCCCTCCATCTATATCCCTACCTCTCTCTCTCCCTCCATCTATATCCCTACCTCTCTCTCTCCCTCCATCTATATCCCTACCTCTCCCTCTCCCTCCATCTATATCCCTACCTCTCTCTCTCCCCGATCTATATCCCTACCTCTCTCTCTCCCTCCATCTATATCCCTACCTCTCTCTCTCCCTCCATCTATATCCCTACTCTCTCTCCCTCCATCTATATCCCTACCTCTCTCTCTCCCTCCATCTATATCCCTACCTCTCTCTCTCCCTACCTCTCTCCATCTCTGACCCTGTAAAACAACAGCTATCATACTACTATGACTGACCCTGTAAAACAACACCTATCATACTACTATGACTGACCCTGTAAAACAACACCTATCATACTACTATGACTGACCCTGTAAAACAACACCTATCATACTACTATGACTGACCCTGTAAAACAACACCTATCATACTACTATGACTGACCCTGTAAAACAACACCTATCATACTACTATGACTGACCCTGTAAAACAACACCTATCATACTACTATGACTGACCCTGTAAAACAACACCTATCATACTACTATGACTGACCCTGTAAAACAACACCTATCATACTACTATGACTGACCCTGTAAAACAACACCTATCATACTACTATGACTGACCCAGTAAAACAACACATTACACTGCACCTATCAAAACATCTGTTTTGTATTGACCCAATGCTTCCATTTGTTTGTCATGTTTGTCTCTCTCTCTCTCAGGACTTGAACCTGACTTGGTGCACCCCCCACCTAGACCTGACCCAATGCTGCCATTTGTCTGTTACGTATTCTAACACTCTCCTCTCCCCCCATCCCTCCTTCTCTCTTTCAGGACTGGAACCTGACCTGGTACACCCCCCCCCCCCCCCCCCCCCCCAGACCTGACCCAATGCTGCCATTTGTCTGTTACGTATTCTAACACTCTCCTCTCCCCCCATCCCTCCTTCTCTCTTTCAGGACTGGAACCTGACCTGGTACACCCCTCATCCAGACCTGACCCAATGCTGCCATTTGTCTGCTACATATTCTAACACTCTCCTCTCCCTCCATCCATCCCCCATCCCTCCTTCTCTCTCTCAGGACTGGAACCTGACCTGGTACACCCCTCATCCAGACCTGTCCCAATGTTTCCAGCATACGGTCCTGGTGTGGTTCCCCTGTATGTACCTGTGGTCCTGCGGTCCTCTCTACCTGGTCTACCTCTGGTTCACTGGCCAGGGAGGCATCTCTCTGACCAGCCTCTGCTGTGCCAAAACTGTGAGTCTCTGTGACACACACACAGAAACAGACAGACAGACAGACAGACAGACAGACAGACAGACAGACAGACAGACAGACAGACAGACAGACAGACAGACAGACAATACCAACTCAAATGAAAGACTGATCAGTTAGTTTCACTGGTCTTCAGGAGAAGTAGGAAGTCCTTTCTCCTGTATAGATTCAGAAGGAATCCAAAATAATACAAATTCATTACTAACAACTGACAGAACACATTACATCTATATCCTGCTACCATCTGACATATTACATCTATATCCTGTTACCATCTGACATATTACATCTATATCCTGTTACCATCTGACATATTACATCTATATCCTGCTACCATCTAACATATTACATCTATATCCTGCTACCATCTGACATATTACATCTATATCCTGTTACCATCTAACATATTACATCTATATCCTGTTACCATCTAACAGAACTGTACATCTATATCCTGCTACCATCTAACAGGACATTACATCTATATCCTGCTACCATCTAACATATTACATCTATATCCTGCTACCATCTGACATATTTCATCTATATCCTGTTACCATCTGACATATTACATCTATATCCTGCTACCATCTAACATATTACATCTATATCCTGTTACCATCTGACACATTACATCTATATCCTGCTACCATCTAACATATTACATCTATATCCTGCTACCAACTGACACATTACATCTATATCCTGCTACCAACTGACACATTACATCTATATCCTGCTACCATCTAACATATTACATCTATATCCTGCTACCATCTGACATATTACATCTATATCCTGTTACCATCTAACATATTACATCTATATCCTGTTACCATCTAACATATTACATCTATATCCTGTTACCATCTAACATATTACATCTATATCCTGTTACCATCTAACATATTACATCTATATCCTGTTACCATCTAACATATTACATCTATATCCTGTTACCATCTAACATATTACATCTATATCCTGCTACCATCTAACAGGACATTACATCTATATCCTGCTACCATCTAACAGGACATTACATCTATATCCTGCTACCATCTAACATATTACATCTATATCCTGCTACCATCTGACATATTACATCTATATCCTGCTACCATCTAACAGGACATTACATCTATATCCTGCTACCATCTAACAGGACATTACATCTATATCCTGCTACCATCTAACAGGACATTACATCTATATCCTGCTACCATCTGACAAAACATTACATCTATATCCTGCTACCATCTAACATATTACATCTATATCCTGCTACCATCTAACATATTACATCTATATCCTGCTACCATCTAACAGAACTGTACATCTATATCCTGCTACCATCTAACAGAACAGTACATCTACATACTGATCAGGATATTTATTGTAATTGTGTAATTGTGTTTGTCCCCCTCATTGTTTGTATTTAAACTAACTCCTGTCTCCTCTCTGTAGGTGCTGGGTCTGTGTTTACACTAACTCCTGTCTCCTCTCTGTAGGTGTTGGGTCTGTGTTTACACTAACTCCTGTCTCCTCTCTGTAGGTGCTGGGTCTGTGTTTAAACTAACTCCTGTCTCCTCTCTGTAGGTGTTGGGTCTGTGTTTAAACCAACTCCTCTCCCCTCTCTGTAGGTGCTGGGTCTGTGTTTAAACTAACTCCTGTCTCCTCTCTGTAGGTGCTGGGTCTGTGTTTAAACTAACTCCTGTCTCCTCTCTCTGTAGGTGCTGTGTTTAAACTAACTCCTGTCTCCTCTCTGTAGGTGTTGGGTCTGTGTTTAAACCAACTCCTCTCCCCTCTCTGTAGGTGCTGGGTCTGTGTTTAAACTAACTCCTGTCTCCCCTCTCTGTAGGTGCTGTGTTTAAACTAACTCCTGTCTCCTCTCTGTAGGTGTTGGGTCTGTGTTTAAACCAACTCCTCTCCCCTCTCTGTAGGTGCTGGGTCTGTGTTTAAACTAACTCCTGTCTCCCCTCTCTGTAGGTGCTGGGTCTGTGTTTAAACTAACTCCTGTCTCCCCTCTCTGTAGGTGTTGGGTCTGTGTTTAAACTATCTCCTGTCTCCCCTCTGTAGGTGCTGGGTCTGTGTTTAAACTAACTCCTCTCCCCTCTCTGTAGGTGCTGGGTCTGTGTTTAAACTAACTCCTGTCTCCTCTCTGTAGGTGCTGGGTCTGTGTTTAAACTAACTCCTGTCTCCTCTCTGTAGGTGCTGGGTCTGTGTTTAAACTAACTCCTGTCTCCTCTCTCTGTAGGTGCTGGGTCTGTGTTTAAACTAACTCCTGTCTCCTCTCTGTAGGTGCTGGGTCTGTGTTTAAACTAACTCCTGTCTCCTCTCTGTAGGTGCTGAGTCTGTGTTTAAACTAACTCCTGTCTCCTCTCTGTAGGTGCTGGGTCTGTGTTTAAACTAACTCCTGTCTCCTCTCTGTAGGTGCTGGGTCTGTGTTTAAACTATCTCCTGTCTCCTCTCTGTAGGTGCTGGGTCTGTGTTTGGTATCCTTTGGCTTCCTAGAGGTGTTCTACGTGCTGGTGGAGAGGAGTGCAGAGATACACCAACACATGGTCTTCCTGCTTAGCCCCGTTATACGCAGCCTTACTATGGTAAGAAGAGGGAGGGAGGGAGGGAGGGAGGGAGGGAGGGAGGGAGGGAGGGAGGGAGGGAGGGAGGGAGGGAGGGAGGGAGGGAGGGAGGGAGGGAGGGAGGGAGGGAGGGGTGCAGAGATACACCAACACATGGTATTTGATGAGAGTGAGTGAAGAGAGAGAGAGATAAAGGTACGTATGTAAAGGTACGTATGAGAGAAGAAGAGAGTGAGATAAAGTTATGCAGAGAGAAGAAGAGAGTGAGATAAAGTTATGTAGAGAGAAGAAGAGTGAGAAAGTTATGTAGAGGGAAGAGTGAGATAAAGTTATGTAGAGAGAGAAGAGAGAGAGAGATAAAGTTATGTAGAGAGAGAAGAAGAGAGAGAGAGCTAGAAGGAGAGCTCCCCCAGAATAACTTACCTACTGAACCCTGACACACATACTGAACTAGGACCACCCTGACAAACTGAACCCTGAGCCGGAGCCAAGTGCCTCAGGGACAAGGTCCCATCAGTTAGGGAAACAGACACAGACAGACAACACAAACTGTGAATTATCCAAAGCTGTGGTTGGTGCTGTAGACAACATGTTACAGTTCAGGAGCTTTATAACCACACACACACACACACACACACACACACACACACACACACACACACACACACACACACACACACACACACACACACACACACACACACACGCACACGCACACGCACACGCACACGCACACGTGGGTCTGTGTTTGGTATCCTTTGGCTTCCTAGAGGTGTTCTACGTGCTGGTGGAGAGGAGTGCAGAGATACACCAACACATGGTCTTCCTGCTTAGCCCCGTTATACGCAGCCTTACTATGGTAAGAAGAGGGAGGGAGGGAGGGAGGGAGGGGTGCAGAGATACACCAACACATGGTATTTGATGAGAGTGAGTGAAGAGAGAGAGAGATAAACGTACGTATGTAGAGAGACAGAGAGAAGCAGGGAGATAGAGAGAGAGATAAAGTTATGTAGAGAGAGAAGAGAGACAGAGATGAAGGAAGTCAGGGAGAGAGAGAAGAGAGAGAGATAAAGTTATGTAGAGAGAGAAGAAGAGAGAGAGAGATGAAGGTAGTCAGGGAGAGAGAAGAGAGAGTGAGATAAAGTTATGTAGAGAGACAGAGAGAAGCAGGGAGATAGAGAGAGAGATGAAGTTATGTAGAGAGAGAAGAGAGAGAGAAAGTTATGCAGAGAGAAGAAGAGAGTGAGATAAAGTTATGTAGAGAGAAGAAGAGAGTGAGATAAAGTTATGCAGAGAGAAGAAGAGAGTGAGATAAAGTTATGTAGAGAGAAGAAGAGTGAGAAAGTTATGTAGAGAGAGAAGAGAGAGAGATAAAGTTATGTAGAGAGAGAAGAAGAGAGAGAGATAAAGTTATGTAGAGAGAGAAGAGAGAGATACAGTTATGTAGAGAGAGAAAAGAGAGAGAGATAAAGTTATGTAGAGAGAGAAGAGAGAGAGATAAAGTTATGTAGAGAGAGAAGAAGAGAGTGAGATAAAGTTATGTAGAGAGAAGAAGAGTGAGAAAGTTATGTAGAGAGAAGAGTGAGATAAAGTTATGTAGAGAGAAGAGTGAGATAAAGTTATGTAGAGAGAAGAGTGAGATAAAGTTATGTAGAGAGAGAAGAGAGAGAGATAACGTTATGTAGAGAGAGAAGAAGAGAGAGAGATAAAGTTATGTAGAGAGAGAAGAAGAGAGTGAGATAAAGTTATGCAGAGAGAAGAAGAGAGTGAGATAAAGTTATGCAGAGAGAAGAAGAGTGAGAAAGTTATGTAGAGAGAAGAGTGAGATAAAGTTATGTAGAGAGAGAAGAAGAGAGTGAGATAAGGTTATGCAGAGAGAAGAAGAGAGTGAGATAAAGTTATGCAGAGAGAAGAGAGTGAGAAAGTTATGTAGAGAGAAGAGTGAGATAAAGTTATGTAGAGAGAAGAAGAGAGTGAGATAAAGTTATGTAGAGAGAAAAGAGAGAGAGATAAAGTTATGTAGAGAGAGAAAAGAGAGAGAGATAAAGTTATGTAGAGAGAGAAGAGAGAGAGATAAAGTTATGTAGAGAGAGAAGAAGAGAGTGAGAAAGTTATGTAGAGAGAAGAAGAGTGAGAAAGTTATGTAGAGAGAAGAGTGAGATAAAGTTATGTAGAGAGAGAAGAAGAGAGAGATAAAGTTATGTAGAGAGAGAAGAAGAGAGTGAGATAAAGTTATGCAGAGAGAAGAAGAGAGTGAGATAAAGTTATGTAGAGAGAAGAAGAGTGAGAAAGTTATGTAGAGGGAAGAGTGAGATAAAGTTATATAGAGAGAGAAGAGAGAGAGAGATAAAGTTATGTAGAGAGAGAAGAAGAGAGAGAGAGCTAGAAGGAGAGCTCCCCCAGAATAACTTACCTACTGAACCCTGACACACATACTGAACTAGGACCACCCTGACAAACTGAACCCTGAGCCGGAGCCAAGTGCCTCAGGGACAAGGTCCCATCAGTTAGGGAAACAGACACAGACAGACAACACAAACTGTGAATTATCCAAAGCTGTGGTTGGTGCTGTAGACAACATGTTACAGTTCAGGAGCTTTATAACCACACACACACACACACACACACACACGCACACGCACACGCACACGCACACGCACACACACACACAACCACAGACACAGACACAAACACACACACGCACACACACACAACCACACAGACACACACACACACACACAGAGAGAGAGACAAGATACCAAACTGAGAGCTTTATAAATCACAGGAACACCAGATACCTAACAGAGATATTGTATGAAAGGCAGTGAAGTCATAGTAGTTAATGATATCAGTGCTGTTCAGCCTCATTAAAACCTCCTCCACCTGTGATCCTCGTGTCTTGTCACCTGTGATCTTACCAGCGGGAGCGAACAAATAAAGTAAGACCTAACCTAAAGAATACACAGTCCACCAAGTCTTCTGTTACAGATCCTTTAGCAGACACTCAGCCAGCCAACAGACTGAGGGTTATAGCTAGACCTGCATTCTCATTCTACTACAGAGAATATAGAAAATAGTTTCAGCTGTTGCTCTGACATGCTTGGAGTTCTTAATGGGTGGTGTTTGCCATTTTGGGACTATTCTATTGGACAAGGCAAACTCAATCAAGCACAGATAAAGTATTTGAAATGATTTCCAATGGTATTTGAATCCAGGTTTGGCTCTAGCACTCTGCCTTCCGAACATAAACCAATACAGCAGGGTTCCCCAACTGGCGGCCCGTGGGTGGTTTTAATTGGCCCGTGGGTGGTTTAATTGGCCCGTGGGTGGTTTTAATTGGCTCGCTGGTTTTAATTGGCCCTTGGGTGGTTTTAATAGGCCCATGGGTGGTTTTAATTGGCCCGTGGGTGGTTTTAATTGGCCCATGGGTGGTTTTAATTGGCCCGTGGGTGGTTTCAATTGGCCCGTGGGTGGTATTAATTGGCCCGTGGGTGGTTTTAATTGGCCCATGGGTGGTTTCAATTGGCCCGTGGGTGGTTTTAATTGGCTCACTGGTGGGGTTTTTTTACATTTTTTTTGGTGTGTGGAATTTTGATTGTTGGAGATAAAAGACAAAAAAACACCAGGAAATCAGCTCCAAGTCATTTTCATTCAAGAAATCTGTTCCCAAGTATTCTTACGCATAATTAGAGAGACACGCCATGATCATGTACAAGTGTAAGCAAGGTTTGAAATTATTATGTTTTAGTCAAACCCCATATCTGTTTGGGCCTCTTGTGATCAATTTGCAGTCTACAAATCAGTTTAATCTAGTTGATGATCTGGTCTGCTCAATCTCGTCTGGTCAATCTTTTATGGTCAATCTCTTCTTGCTAATCTCTTCTGGCCAATCTCTTCCGGTCCTCGTCTTCCGGTCCGTTCTTCCGGTCCTCGTCTTCCGGTCCTCGTCTTCCGGTCCTTCTCTTCCGGTCCTCGTCTTCCGGTCCTTGTCTTCCGGTCCTTTCTTCCGGTCCTCATCTTCCGGTCCGTGTCTTCCGGTCCTTGTCTTCCGGTCCTTGTCTTCCGGTCCTTGTCTTCCGGTCCTCGTCTTCCGGTCCTTGTCTTCCGGTCCTTGTCTTCCGGTCCTTGTCTTCCGGTCCTTGTCTTCCGGTCCTCGTCTTCCGGTCCTCGTCTTCCGGTCCTTTCTTCCGGTCCTCGTCTTCCGGTCCTCGTCTTCCGGTCCTTTCTTCCGGTCCTCGTCTTCCGGTCCTTTCTTCCGGTCCTCATCTTCCGGTCCGTGTCTTCCGGTCCTTGTCTTCCGGTCCTTGTCTTCCGGTCCGTGTCTTCCGGTCCTTGTCTTCCGGTCCTTGTCTTCCGGTCCTTGTCTTCCGGTCCTCGTCTTCCGGTCCTCGTCTTCCGGTCCTTTCTTCCGGTCCTTGTCTTCCGGTCCTTGTCTTCCGGTCCTCGTCTTCCGGTCCTCGTCTTCCGGTCCTTTCTTCCGGTCCTCGTCTTCCGGTCCTCGTCTTCCGGTCCTTTCTTCCGGTCCTCGTCTTCCGGTCCTTTCTTCCGGTCCTCATCTTCCGGTCCGTGTCTTCCGGTCCTTGTCTTCCGGTCCTTGTCTTCCGGTCCGTGTCTTCCGGTCCTTGTCTTCCGGTCCTTGTCTTCCGGTCCTTGTCTTCCGGTCCTCGTCTTCCGGTCCTCGTCTTCCGGTCCTTTCTTCCGGTCCTTGTCTTCCGGTCCTTGTCTTCCGGTCCTCGTCTTCCGGTCCTCGTCTTCCGGTCCTTTCTTCCGGTCCTCGTCTTCCGGTCCTCGTCTTCCGGTCCTTTCTTCCGGTCCTCGTCTTCCGGTCCTTTCTTCCGGTCCTCATCTTCCGGTCCGTGTCTTCCGGTCCTTGTCTTCCGGTCCTTGTCTTCCGGTCCGTGTCTTCCGGTCCTTGTCTTCCGGTCCTTGTCTTCCGGTCCTTGTCTTCCGGTCCTCGTCTTCCGGTCCTCGTCTTCCGGTCCTTTCTTCCGGTCCTCGTCTTCCGGTCCGTGTCTTCCGGTCCTTGTCTTCCGGTCCTTGTCTTCCGGTCCTTGTCTTCCGGTCCTTGTCTTCCGGTCCTCGTCTTCCGGTCCTCGTCTTCCGGTCCTTGTCTTCCGGTCCTTGTCTTCCGGTCCTTGTCTTCCGGTCCTCGTCTTCCGGTCCTCGTCTTCCGGTCCTTTCTTCCGGTCCTCGTCTTCCGGTCCTCGTCTTCCGGTCCTTTCTTCCGGTCCTCGTCTTCCGGTCCTTTCTTCCGGTCCTCATCTTCCGGTCCGTGTCTTCCGGTCCTTGTCTTCCGGTCCTTGTCTTCCGGTCCGTGTCTTCCGGTCCTTGTCTTCCGGTCCTTGTCTTCCGGTCCTTGTCTTCCGGTCCTCGTCTTCCGGTCCTCGTCTTCCGGTCCTTTCTTCCGGTCCTTTCTTCCGGTCCTTGTCTTCCGGTCCTTGTCTTCCGGTCCTCGTCTTCCGGTCCTCGTCTTCCGGTCCTTTCTTCCGGTCCTCGTCTTCCGGTCCTCGTCTTCAGGTCCTTTCTTCCGGTCCTTGTCTTCCGGTCCTTTCTTCCGGTCCTCATCTTCCGGTCCGTGTCTTCCGGTCCTTGTCTTCCGGTCCTTGTCTTCCGGTCCGTGTCTTCCGGTCCTTGTCTTCCGGTCCTTGTCTTCCGGTCCTTGTCTTTCGGTCCTCGTCTTCCGGTCCTCGTCTTCCGGTCCTTTCTTCCGGTCCTTGTCTTCCGGTCCTTGTCTTCCGGTCCTCGTCTTCCGGTCCTCGTCTTCCGGTCCTTTCTTCCGGTCCTCGTCTTCCGGTCCTCGTCTTCCGGTCCTTTCTTCCGGTCCTCGTCTTCCGGTCCTTTCTTCCGGTCCTCATCTTCCGGTCCGTGTCTTCCGGTCCTTGTCTTCCGGTCCTTGTCTTCCGGTCCGTGTCTTCCGGTCCTTGTCTTCCGGTCCTTGTCTTCCGGTCCTTGTCTTCCGGTCCTCGTCTTCCGGTCCTCGTCTTCCGGTCCTTTCTTCCGGTCTATCTCTTCCGGTCCTCGTCTTCCACTAAATCCCTTCTTGGTTGTTGGTGCATTGTGGGGGTCTTGGAGGTGGGGAATGGAATTAATTGTATTTTTTATGTTATTTTTCTTCCTGGGGGGCTGTGGGAGGGGTCTCGAATGGTTGAGGGACAGTTATTGGGGAACTGTGGGAGGGGTCTTGGAGGGTTCGGGTTCACGTTTTGTGGCCTGGTGGTAGATCGGTCAAAATGCCCTTGAGCAGGGCATTGACCCTGGATGCTTCTGTGTCTTGCTCTGAATGGGAATCTGTTGGATGACTGGTATGATGTAGTTATTGAATGGGAATCTGTTGGATGACTGGTATGATGTAGTTATTGAATGGGAATCTGTTGGGTGACTGGTATGATGACTGGTATGATATAGTTATTGAATGGGAATTTGTTGGATGACTGGTATGATGTAGTTATTGAATGGGAATCTGTTGGATGACTGGTATGATGACTGGTATGATGTAGTTATTGAATGGGAATCTGTTGGATGACTGGTATGATGACTGGTATGATGTAGTTATTGAATGGGAATCTGTTGGATGACTGGTATGATGTAGTTATTGAATGGGAATCTGTTGGATGACTGGTATGATGTAGTTATTGAATGGGAATCTGTTGGATGACTGGTATGATGTAGTTATTGAATGGGAATCTGTTGGATGACTGGTATGATGACTGGTATGATGTAGTTATTGAATGGGAATCTGTTGGGGGACTGGTATGATGTA
>NC_143034.1:77091370-77118870 GCF_057628025.1 Oncorhynchus mykiss | reverse complement strand
ACCTTCAGAAAGGTACCCAGCACAGACACACACACCTACAGAAAGGTACCCAGCACACACACACACACACCTTCAGAAAGGTACCCAGCACAGACACACACACCTACAGAAAGGTACCCAGCACAGACACACACACACCTACAGAAAGGTACCCAGCACAGACACACACACACCTACAGAAAGGTACCCAGCACAGACACACACACACCTACAGAAAGGTACCCAGCACAGACACACACACACACACACACACACCTACAGAAAGGTACCCAGCACAGACACACACACACACACACCTACAGAAAGGTACCCAGCACAGACACACACACACCTACAGAAAGGTACCCAGCACAGACACACACACCTTCTGAAATGTACACAACACAGCCAAATGTAGACAAACACAGACAAACACAGACAAACCCAGACAAACACAGACAATCACAGACAATCACAGACAAACACAGACAAACACAGACAAACACAGACAAACACAGACATTCACAGACAAACATAGACAAACACAGCAACAATAAGGTAGAAGTGAGGTTATACCTCCTAAAGGATGTGGTTTTTAGTAGTCAGCGTTATATTCATTTGAATACAATCAGGATTACATGAAGACACCAAGGCCAGGATTCAATCAGACTGCATTGACAGACCAACACATTGCTCTTGTTCAGGCCATGTAGGAAGTGACTTTAAAAGGTCATTTACCCTTGAGCCAACATCAGCAGCATTTGTCATGAATGGGGATCTCTGCGAAGGTTGGGGAAATGCCCTTTACAAGGCGTATTGTGGGCTGCTCAGTGCGCAGTGGTAAAACACGCTTTCACAGCGGCAGAAGGTGCTTTCACAGCGGTAGAAGGTGCTTTCACAGCGGTAGAAGGTGCTTTCACAGCGGTAGAAGGTGCTATCACAGCTGTAGAAGGTGCTTTCACAGCTGTAGAAGGTGCTTTCACAGTGGTAGAAGGTGCTTTCACAGCGGTAGTAGGTGCTTTCACAGTGGTAGAAGGTGCTTTCACAGCTGTAGAAGGTGCTTTCACAGTGGTAGAAGGTGCTTTCACAGCGGTAGAAGGTGCTTTCACAGTGGTAGAAGGTGCTTTCACAGCGGTAGAAGGTGCTTTCACAGCGGTAGAAGGTGCTATCACAGCGGTAGAAGGTGCTTTCACAGTGGTAGAAGCTGCTTTCACAGCGGTAGAAGGTGCTTTCACAGTGGTAGAAGGTGCTTTCACAGTGGTAGAAGGTGCTTTCACAGCGGTAGAAGGTGCTTTCACAGCGGTAGAAGGTGCTTTCACAGCTGTAGAAGGTGCTTTCACAGTGGTAGAAGGTGCTTTCACAGCGGTAGAAGGTGCTTTCACAGCGGTAGACGTTGCTTTCACAGCGGTAGAAGGTGCTTTCACAGTGGTAGAAGGTGCTTTCATAGCTGTAGAAGGTGCTTTCACAGTGGTAGAAGGTGCTTTCACAGCGGTAGAAGGTGCTTTCACAGCGGTAGAAGGTGCTATCACAGCGGTAGAAGGTGCTTTCACAGCGGTAGAAGGTGCTTTCACAGCGGTAGAAGATGCTTTCACAGTGGTAGAAGGTTCTTTCACAGTGGTAGAAGGTGCTTTGGTGCTTTCACAGCGGTAGACGTTGCTTTCACAGCGGTAGAAGGTGCTTTCACAGTGGTAGAAGGTGCTTTCACAGTGGTAGAACATGCTTTGAATGAATCTGGGCCTAAGACCCTGTGTGTTATCCCCTACAGAACCCCTGTCCAGTGGAGGACGCCTCTTTCCTCTCTAAGATGCTCTTCTGGTGGTTTGGAGGGTAAGACTTGCAGCCTTGAATTGTTACAATGATGGACATGAGATGTGTAATTATAGGGGAAACTGAATAATCAATATATGCCATTTATCAGATGTTGTTAATCTCCTTTTCCCTCCCTCCCTCCCTCCCTCCCCCTCCTCCTCATCCCTCCTCCTCATCCCCCCTCCTCCTCCTCCTCTCCTCTTCCTTCTCCTCCTCCTCCCTCCTCCTCCTCCTCTCCTCCTCCTCCTCCTCCTCCTCCTCCTCCTCCTCCTCCTCTTCCTTCTCCTCCTCCTCCTCTTCCTCCTCCTCCCTCCTCCTCCTCCTCCTCTTCCTCCTCCTCTTCCTTCTCCTCCTCCTCCTCCTCCCTCCTCCTCCTCCTCCTCCTCCTCCTCCTCTTCCTTCTCCTCCTCCTCCTCTTCCTCCTCCTCCCTCCTCCTCCTCCTCCTCCTCTTCCTCCTCCTCCTCCTCCTCCTCCTCTCCTCTCCTCTCCTCTGTCAGGTTGGTTATTAGGGGTTATCGTACTCCCCTGCAGGCAGAGGATCTCTGGTGTCTTAGAGAAGAAGACTCTTCAGCCTGTATTATAGCAGACCTGGAGATTGACTGGGCCAGAGAGTGTACTAAACTACAACAGTAAGACTACTACACTACACCCTACACACTACACACCACACCCTACACACCACACCCTACACACTACACCCTACACACCACACCCTACACACCACACCCTACACACCACACCCTACACACTACACCCTACACACCACACCCTACACACCACACCCTACACACTACACCCTACACCCTACACCCTACACACTACACCCTACACACTACACCCTACACACTACAACCCACACACAACACACTACACCCTACACACCACACCCTACACACCACACCCTACACACTACACCCTACACCCTACACCCTACACACCACACCCTACACACCACACCCTACACACCACACCCTACACACCACACCCTACACACCACACCCTACACACCACACCCTACACACTACATACGGTGAGTCCTAAACCCACAGAACAGACCCAGCTGTTTAATATCTCCCTTCACCAGAAAGGAGGAGTGTAGTCTGTCTGGCTGCCGTCCTACAGGTCCTAAACCCACAGAACAGACCCAGCTGTTGAAGAAGCTGAGACAGGAACAGAACTCAGGGTTCTGTCTCTTCAGAGTTCTGGCTCGGAGCTTCGGACCTTTCTTCCTCAAAGGGACCCTCTTCCTCGTCTTCCACGACGCCTTCATGTTCTCCATACCACAGGTGCTCAGGTGAGACCCAGAGTGTGTGGACCCTGGTCAATGTTAGGACACTACGTTGACCCAGGAGAGAGTGCGTGGACCCTGGTCAACGTTAGGACACTACGTTGACCCAGGAGAGAGTGTGTGGACCCTGGTCAACGTTAGGACACTACGTTGACCCAGGAGAGAGTGTGTGGACCCTGGTCAACGTTAGGACATCACAAACACATTGTTGCTCCTCACCCATTCTCTATTTTACATTTACCCACCCTACAAACCCTGTCTGAGTCCCAAATAACCCCCTAATTTACCCACCCTACAAACCCTGTCTGGGTCCCAAATAACCCCCTAATTTACCCACCCTACAAACCCTGTCTGAGTCCCAAATAACCCCCTAATTTACCCACCCTACAAACCCTGTCTGGGTCCCAAATAACACCCTAATTTACCCACCCTACAAACCCTGTCTGGGTCCCAAATAACACCCTAATTTACCCACCCTACAAACCCTGTCTGGGTCCCAAATAACCCCTAATTTAACCACCCTACAAACCCTCTCTGGGTCCCAAATAACCCCCTAATTTACCCACCCTACAAAACCCTCTCTGGGTCCCAAATAACACCCTAATTTACCCACCCTACAAAACCCTCTCTGGGTCCCAATAACCCCTAATTTAACCACCCTACAAACCCTCTCTGGGTCCCAAATAACCCCCTAATTTACCCACCCTACAAAACCCTCTCTGGGTCCCAAATAACACCCTAATTTACCCACCCTACAAAGCCCTCTCTGGGTCCCAATAACCCCCTAATTTACCCACCCTACAAACCCTGTCTGAGTCCCAAATAACACCCTAATTTACACACCCTACAAAACCCTCTCTGGGTCCCAAATAACCCCCTAATTTACCCACCCTACAAACCCTGTCTGGGTCCTAAATAACCCCCTAATTTACCCACCCTACAGAACCCTCTCTGAGTCCCAAATAGCACCCTAATTTACACACCCTACAGAACCCTACTGGGTCCCAAATAACCCCCTAATTTACACACCCTACAGAACCCTGTCTGGGTCCCAAATAGCCCCCTAATTTACACACCCTACAGAACCCTGTCTGGGTCCCAAATAGCCCCCTAATTTACACACCCTACATAACCCTACTGGGTCCCAAATAACACCCTAATTTACCCACCCTACAGAACCCTGTCTGGGTCCCAAATAGCCCCCTAATTTACCCACCCTACAAACCCTGTCTGGGTCCCAAATAACCCCCTAATTTACCCACCCTACAAACCCTGTCTGGGTCCCAAATAACCCCTAATTTAACCACCCTACAAACCCTCTCTGGGTCCCAAATAACCCCCTAATTTACCCACCCTACAAAACCCTCTCTGGGTCCCAAATAACACCCTAATTTACCCACCCTACAAAACCCTCTCTGGGTCCCAATAACCCCCTAATTTACCCACCCTACAAACCCTGTCTGAGTCCCAAATAACACCCTAATTTACCCACCCTACAAAACCCTCTCTGGTTCCCAAATAACCCCCTAATTTACCCACCCTACAGAACCCTGTCTGAGTCCCAAATAACACCCTAATTTACACACCCTACAAAACCCGCTCTGGGTCCCAAATAACCCCCTAATTTACCCACCCTACAAACCCTCTCTGGGTCCTAAATAACCCCCTAATTTACCCACCCTACAGAACCCTCTCTGAGTCCCAAATAGCACCCTAATTTACACACCCTACAGAACCCTACTGGGTCCCAAATAACCCCCTAATTTACACACCCTACAGAACCCTGTCTGGGTCCCAAATAGCCCCCTAATTTACACACCCTACAGAACCCTGTCTGGGTCCCAAATAGCCCCCTAATTTACACACCCTACATAACCCTACTGGGTCCCAAATAACACCCTAATTTACCCACCCTACAGAACCCTGTCTGGGTCCCAAATAGCCCCCTAATTTACCCACCCTACAAACCCTGTCTGGGTCCCAAATAACCCCCTAATTTACCCACCCTACAAACCCTGTCTGGGTCCCAAATAACCCCTAATTTAACCACCCTACAAACCCTCTCTGGGTCCCAAATAACCCCCTAATTTACCCACCCTACAAAACCCTCTCTGGGTCCCAAATAACACCCTAATTTACCCACCCTACAAAACCCTCTCTGGGTCCCAATAACCCCCTAATTTACCCACCCTACAAACCCTGTCTGAGTCCCAAATAACACCCTAATTTACCCACCCTACAAAACCCTCTCTGGTTCCCAAATAACCCCCTAATTTACCCACCCTACAGAACCCTGTCTGAGTCCCAAATAACACCCTAATTTACACACCCTACAAAACCCGCTCTGGGTCCCAAATAACCCCCTAATTTACCCACCCTACAAACCCTGTCTGGGTCCCAAATAACACCTTAATTTACCCACCCTACAAAACCCTGTCTGCGTCCCAAATAACACCCTAATTTGCACACCCTACAAACCCTCTCTGGGTCCTAAATAACCCCCTAATTTACCCACCCTACAGAACCCTCTCTGAGTCCCAAATAGCACCCTAATTTACACACCCTACAGAACCCTACTGGGTCCCAAATAACCCCCTAATTTACACACCCTACAGAACCCTGTCTGGGTCCCAAATAGCCCCCTAATTTACACACCCTACAGAACCCTGTCTGGGTCCCAAATAGCCCCCTAATTTACACACCCTACATAACCCTACTGGGTCCCAAATAACACCCTAATTTACCCACCCTACAGAACCCTGTCTGGGTCCCAAATAGCCCCCTAATTTACACACCCTACAGAACCCTGTATGGGTCCCAAATAGCCCCCTAATTTACACACCCTACAGAACCCTCTCTGTGTCCCAAATAACCCCCTAATCTACACACCCTACAGAACCCTCTCTGGGTCCCAAATAGCCCCCTAGTTTACACACCCTACAGAACACTGTCTTGGTCCCAAATAGCCCCCTAATTTACACACCCTACAGAACCCTCTCTGGGTCCCAAATAGCCCCCTAATTTACACACCCTACAGAACCCTACTGGGTCCCAAATAACACCCTAATTTACACACCCTACAGAACCCTCTCTGGGTCCCAAATAGCACCCTGGTGCATCAATACAGGTGTGTAGGAGTATACAGCCCAAATTATTTAAGTACATCTCAGTTTCTCAGTTTGTCTCTGGAACATAGCATCATGTAAAACCATGTTTTTCCTCCTCCCCCTCCAGCCTCCTCCTGGGGTTCATGTTTACCTTCCTGTTGTTCCTCCTCCCCCTCCAGCCTCCTCCTGGGGTTCATGCGTGACCAGGACAGCGACCTGTGGAAGGGCTTCATGTTTGCCTTCCTGTTGTTCCTCCTGTCCAGCCTCCAGTCCCTGTTCAACCATCAGTACATGTACTCCTGCTTCACCGTGGGAATGAGGGTGAAGACCGCTGTCATGGGCTTGGTCTACAGGAAGGTACGGAGAGAGAGAGAAAGAGACAACGAGAAGAGAGAGAGAGGATGGTTTTTTAATCATACCATTTTAGAAGCATTACAGTGTATTAATGGCAGCAAAGACTGAATGGAAATGATTTAATACAATTTGCACATTTCATACAGGAAGAAAACAACAAACGAATGATCAGACTACAACATACAAAGGGACGGGGGGGGACGGGGGGCGTCTCCTTTTAGGTGGTTAACACTCTAACACTGTCTGTCTGTCTGTCTGTCTGTCTGTCTTTCTCCCCTCCTCCCTCCCCCCCTGTAGTCTCTAGTGATCAGCAGTGCAGCGCGGCAGTCCTGTACCGTGGGAGAGATTGTTAACCTGGTGTCAGCCGACACTCAGAAGCTCATGGACATGGTGGTGTATTTTAACGCTGTGTGGGTGGCGCCCATTGAGATAGCTCTCTGTCTCTACTTCCTGTGGCAGGTAGGTAGAACACACACTGTTGTTACCCCTCTCCTGCTCCCATTGAGATAGCTCTCTGTCTCTACTTCCTGTGGCAGGTAGGTAGAACACACACTGTTGTTACCCCTCTCCTGCTCCCATTGAGATAGCTCTCTGTCTCTACTTCCTGTGGCAGGTAGGTAGAACACACACTGTTGTTACCCCTCTCCTGCTCCCATTGAGATAGCTCTCTGTCTCTACTTCCTGTGGCAGGTAGGTAGAACACACACTGTTGTTACCCCTCCCCATGCTCCCATTGAGATAGCTCTCTGTCTCTACTTCCTGTGGCAGGTAGGTAGAACACACACTGTTGTTACCCCTCTCCTGCTCCCATTGAGATAGCTCTCTGTCTCTACTTCCTGTGGCAGGTAGGTAGAACACACACTGTTGTTACCCCTCTCCTGCTCCCATTGAGATAGCTCTCTGTCTCTACTTCCTGTGGCAGGTAGGTAGAACACACACTGTTGTTACCCCTCTCCTGCTCCCATTGAGATAGCTCTCTGTCTCTACTTCCTGTGGCAGGTAGGTAGAACACACACTGTTGTTACCCCTCTCCTGCTCCCATTGAGATAGCTCTCTGTCTCTACTTCCTGTGGCAGGTAGGTAGAACACACACTGTTGTTACCCCTCTCCTGCTCCCATTGAGATATCTCTCTGTCTCTACTTCCTGTGGCAGGTAGGTAGAACACACACTGTTGTTACCCCTCTCCTGCTCCCATTGAGATAGCTCTCTGTCTCTACTTCCTGTGGCAGGTAGGTAGAACACACATTGTTGTTACCCCTCTCCTGCTCCCATTGAGATAGCTCTCTGTCACTACTTCCTGTGGCAGGTAGGTAGAACACACACTGTTGTTACCCCTCTCCTGCTCCCATTGAGATTGCTCTCTGTCTCTACTTCCTGTGGCAGGTAGGTAGAACACACACTGTTGTTACCCCTCTCCTGCTCCCATTGAGATATCTCTCTGTCTCTACTTCCTGTGGCAGGTAGGTAGAACACACACTGTTGTTACCCCTCTCCTGCTCCCATTGAGATAGCTCTCTGTCTCTACTTCCTGTGGCAGGTAGGTAGAACACACACTGTTGTTACCCCTCTCCTGCTCCCATTGAGATTGCTCTCTGTCTCTACTTCCTGTGGCAGGTAGGTAGAACACACACTGTTGTTACCCCTCTCCTGCTCCCATTGAGATATCTCTCTGTCTCTACTTCCTGTGGCAGGTAGGTAGAACACACACTGTTGTTACCCCTCTCCTGCTCCCATTGAGATAGCTCTCTGTCTCTACTTCCTGTGGCAGGTAGGTAGAACACACACTGTTGTTACCCCTCTCCTGCTCTCATTGAGATAGCTCTCTGTCCTCTCCTGTATCTAACAGCTTCTGGGTCCGTCAGCCCTAGCCGGCATCGCCACGGTGATCCTTATCTTTCCTCTCAACGGCTTCATCGCCAAGATGAGGAGCAAGCTGCAGGTCAGTTGACACACACACACACACACACACACACACACACACACACACACACACACACACACACACACACACACACGTTTGTTTTACTATCCTCGTGATGACCAAACAGTTGATTCCCATTCCTAAATTTACCCTCTAGACTTAAACATATAGGTCACTTATCAGATGCTCTTATCCAGAGAGACTTACATTAGTGACTGAGTACATCTCCATTCTTACTGGTCCCCAGCGGGAATCAAACACACAACCCTGGTGTTGCAAGAGCAATGCTCTACCAGCTGAGTCACACGGGACCTCACCCCAACCCCTAACCCTGACCACAAACCCTAACCCTGACTCCTAACCCTGACTGCTGACCCCAACCCCTAACCCTGACTCCTAACCCCTAACCCCAACCCCTAACCCTGACTCCTAACACTGACTCCTGACCCCAACCCCTAACCCTGACTCCAACCCCTAACCCTGACCCCAAACCCTAACCCTGACTCCTAACCCTGACTTCTGACCCCAACCCCTAACCCTGACTCCTAACCCCTAACCCTGACCCCAACCCTGACTGCAACCCCTAACCCTGACCCCAACCCCTGACCCTAACCCCTAACCTTGACCCCAAACCCTAACCCCTAACCCCTAACCCTGACCCCAAACCCTAACCCCTAACCCCTAACCCTGAACCCAACCCCTAACCCTGACCCTGACCCCTGACCCTGACCCTAACCCCTAACCCTGACCCTGACCCCCAACCCTGACCCCTAACCCTGACCCTAACCCTAACCCCTAACCCCAACCCCTAACCCTGACTCCTCACCCTGACTCCTGACCCCAACCCCTAACCCTGACTCTTGACCCCAACTCATAACCCTGACTCCTAACCCCAACTCCTAACCCCTACTCCTGACCCCAACCCCTAACCCTGACTCCTGACCCCAACCCCTAACCCTGACTCCTGACCCCAACCTCTAACCCTGACTCCTGACCCCAACTCCTAACCCTGACTTCTGACCCCAACCCTGACTCCTGACCCTGACCCCAACCCCTGACCCTGACCCCAACCCCTGACCCTGACCCCAACCCTGACTCCTGACCCTGACCCCAACCCCTAACCCTAACTCCTGACCCTGACCCCAACTCCTGACCCTGACCCCAACCCCGACTCCTGACCCCAACCCCTAACCCTGACTCCTGACCCTGACCCCAACCCTGACTCCTGACTCCTGACCCTGACCCCAACCCCTAACCCTGACTCCTGACCCTGACCCCAACACCTAACCCTGACTCCTGACCCCAACCCCTAACCCTGACTCCTGACCCTGACCCCAACCCCTAACCCTGACTCCTGACCCCAACCCCTAACCCTGACTCCTGACCCTGACCCCTAACCCTGACTCCTGACCCTGACTCCTGACCCTGACCCCAACCCCTAACCCTGACTCCTGACCACAACCCCTAACCCTGACTCCTGACCCTGACCCCAACCCCTAACCCTGACTCCTGACCCCTAACCCTGACCCTGACCCCAACCCCTAACCCTGACTTCTGACCACAACCCCTAACTCCTGACCCCAACCCTAAATCTAACCCATAACGCCTAAAATAGCCTTTTTCCTTGTGCGGACCGACAAAATGTTCCTTGTTTTACTATCCTTCCCTTCCTAGAAATGATGGTCCCCTCCTGGATAGTAAAAACAGAAACACTCACTCACTCACTCGCTCGCTCGCACGCACGCACGCACGCACGCACGCACGCACGCACGCACGCACGCACGCACGCACGCACGCACGCACGCACGCACACACACACACACACACACACACACACACACACACACACACACACACACACACACACACACACACACACACACACACACACACACAGACACACACACACACAGACACACAGACACACACACACACAGACACACAGGCACAGACACACACACAGACACACACACAGACACACACACAGACACACAGGCACAGACACACACACAGACACACACACAGACACACACACAGACACACATATTTAGTCAGATAACTGATCGTTGGTAGTAACACTACTCCTAAATATTATAAACAGACTCCCTGATCTCCTTAGTCCCCCTCAGGACCCTGTCAGAGGCTCTCCTTAGTCCCCCTCAGGACCCTGTCAGAGACTCTCCTTAGTCCCCCTCAGGACCCTGTCAGAGGCTCTCCTTAGTCCCCCTCAGGACCCTGTCAGAGGCTCTCCTTAGTCCCCCTCAGTACCCTGTCAGAGACTCTCCTTAGTCCCCCTCAGGACCCTGTCAGAGACTCTCCTTAGTCCCCCTCAGGACCCTGTCAGAGGCTCTCCTTAGTCCCCCTCAGGACCCTGTCAGAGGCTCTCCTTAGTCCCCCTCAGGACCCTGTCAGAGACTCTCCTTAGTCCCCCTCAGGACCCTGTCAGAGGCTCTCCTTAGTCCCCCTCAGGACCCTGTCAGAGACTCTCCTTAGTCCCCCTCAGGACCCTGTCAGAGGCTCTCCTTAGTCCCCCTCAGGACCCTGTCAGAGGCTCTCCTTAGTCCCCCTCAGGACCCTGTCAGAGACTCTCCTTAGTCCCCCTCAGTACCCTGTCAGAGGCTCTCCTTAGTCCCCCTCAGTACCCTGTCAGAGACTTGATACGTGGCTGATCTCCTTAGTCCCCCTCAGGACCCTGTCAGAGACTCTCCTTAGTCCCCCTCAGGACCCTGTCAGAGACTCTCCTTAGTCCCCCTCAGGACCCTGTCAGAGGCTCTCCTTAGTCCCCCTCAGGACCCTGTCAGAGACTCTCCTTAGTCCCCCTCAGGACCCTGTCAGAGGCTCTCCTTAGTCCCCCTCAGGACCCTGTCAGAGGCTCTCCTTAGTCCCCCTCAGGACCCTGTCAGAGACTCTCCTTAGTCCCCCTCAGGACCCTGTCAGAGGCTCTCCTTAGTCCCCCTCAGGACCCTGTCAGAGGCTCTCCTTAGTCCCCCTCAGGACCCTGTCAGAGACTCTCCTTAGTCCCCCTCAGTACCCTGTCAGAGGCTCTCCTTAGTCCCCCTCAGTACCCTGTCAGAGACTTGATACGTGGCTGATCTCCTTAGTCCCCCTCAGGACCCTGTCAGAGACTCTCCTTAGTCCCCCTCAGGACCCTGTCAGAGACTCTCCTTAGTCCCCCTCAGGACCCTGTCAGAGGCTCTCCTTAGTCCCCCTCAGGACCCTGTCAGAGGCTCTCCTTAGTCCCCCTCAGGACCCTGTCAGAGGCTCTCCTTAGTCCCCCTCAGGACCCTGTCAGAGGCTCTCCTTAGTCCCCCTCAGTACCCTGTCAGAGACTCTCCTTAGTCCCCCTCAGGACCCTGTCAGAGACTCTCCTTAGTCCCCCTCAGTACCCTGTCAGAGGCTCTCCTTAGTCCCCCTCAGTACCCTGTCAGAGACTTGATACGTGGCTGATCTCCTTAGTCCCCCTCAGGACCCTGTCAGAGACTCTCCTTAGTCCCCCTCAGGACCCTGTCAGAGGCTCTCCTTAGTCCCCCTCAGGACCCTGTCAGAGGCTCTCCTTAGTCCCCCTCAGGACCCTGTCAGAGGCTCTCCTTAGTCCCCCTCAGTACCCTGTCAGAGACTCTCCTTAGTCCCCCTCAGGACCCTGTCAGAGACTCTCCTTAGTCCCCCTCAGTACCCTGTCAGAGGCTCTCCTTAGTCCCCCTCAGTACCCTGTCAGAGACTTGATACGTGGCTGATCTCCTTAGTCCCCCTCAGGACCCTGTCAGAGACTCTCCTTAGTCCCCCTCAGTACCCTGTCAGAGGCTCTCCTTAGTCCCCCTCAGGACCCTGTCAGAGACTCTCCTTAGTCCCCCTCAGGACCCTGTCAGAGACTCTCCTTAGTCCCCCTCAGGACCCTGTCAGAGGCTCTCCTTAGTCCCCCTCAGGACCCTGTCAGAGACTCTCCTTAGTCCCCCTCAGTACCCTGTCAGAGGCTCTCCTTAGTCCCCCTCAGGACCCTGTCAGAGGCTCTCCTTAGTCCCCCTCAGTACCCTGTCAGAGACTCTCCTTAGTCCCCTTCAGTACCCTGTCAGAGACTCTCCTTAGTCCCCCTCAGTACCCTGTCAGAGACTCTCCTTAGTCCCCCTCAGTACCCTGTCAGAGGCTCTCCTTAGTCCCCCTCAGGACCCTGTCAGAGGCTCTCCTTAGTCCCCCTCAGTACCCTGTCAGAGGCTCTCCTTAGTCCCCCTCAGGACCCTGTCAGAGGCTCTCCTTAGTCCCCCTCAGGACCCTGTCAGAGACTTGATACGTGGCTGATCTCTATATACACTGCTCTGATAGGCTGGGATGTGTTGTGAGGAAACAGGGCATTGCTCTGATAGGCTGGGATGTGTTGTGAGGAACCACACACTGCTCTGATAGGCTGGGATGTGTTGTGAGGAACCACACACTGCTCTGATAGGCTGGGATGTGTTGTGAGGAACCACACACTGCTCTGATAGGCTGGGATGTGTTGTGAGGAAACAGGGCATCCAACCACACACTGCTCTGATAGGCTGGGATGTGTTGTGAGGAAACAGGGCATCCAACCACACACTGCTCTTTGTCATTGTGTACTAACGCTGTTGTAATGTCCAGGCATGCTGACTTGTGTTCCCTGTGGCGTTATTAACCAGGCATGCTGACTTGTGTTCCCTGTGGCGTTATTAAATCCTCTATGGCGTAAAACTGTGCAGATGTAATTGACCTGATTTATCTAACCTCTCTTTAAAAAGGTAGTAGGTGGACAGTAAGTAGGTAAAGAAATAAAACAACAGTAAAAAGACAGTCTATATACAGTAGAGGCTATATACAGTAGGGAGGCTATATACAGTAGAGAGGCTATATACAGTAGAGAGGCTATATACAGTAGAGAGGCTATATACAGTAGGGAGGCTATATACAGTAGAGAGGCTATATACAGTAGAGAGGCTATATACAGTAGAGAGGCTATATACAGTAGAGAGGCTATATACAGTAGAGAGGCTATATACAGTAGAGGCTATATACAGTAGTGAGGCTATATACAGTGGAGAGGCTATATACAGTAGAGGCTATATACAGTAGAGTCTATATACAGTAGAGGCTATATACAGTAGAGGCTATATACAGTAGAGTCAATATACAGTAGAGGCTATATACAGTAGAGAGGCTATATACAGTAGAGAGGCTATATACAGTAGAGGCTATATACAGTAGAGGCTATATACAGTAGAGGCTATATACAGTAGAGAGGCTATATACAGTAGAGAGGCTATATACAGTAGAGGCTATATACAGTAGGGGCTATATACAGTAGGGGCTATATACAGTAGAGAGGCTATATACAGTAGAGAGGCTATATACAGTAGAGAGGCTATATACAGTAGAGACTATATACAGTAGAGGCTATATACAGTAGAGGCTATATACAGTAGAGAGGCTATATACAGTAGAGAGGCTATATACAGTAGAGAGGCTATATACAGTAGAGAGGCTATATACAGTAGAGGCTATATACAGTAGAGAGGCTATATACAGTGGAGAGGCTATATACAGTAGAGGCTATATACAGTAGAGAGGCTATATACAGTAGAGAGGCTATATACAGTAGAGAGGCTATATACAGTAGAGAGGCTATATACAGTAGAGAGGCTATATACAGTAGAGAGGCTATATACAGTAGAGAGGCTATATACAGTAGGGAGGCTATATACAGTAGAGGCTATATACAGTAGAGAGGCTATATACAGTAGAGAGGCTATATACAGTAGAGAGGCTATATACAGTAGAGAGGCGATATACAGTAGAGAGGCTATATACAGTAGAGAGGCTATATACAGTAGAGAGGCTATATACAGTAGAGAGGCTATATACAGTAGTGAGGCTATATACAGTAGAGAGGCTATATACAGTAGAGAGGCTAAATACAGTAGAGGCTATATACAGTAGAGGCTATATACAGTATAGAGGCTATATACAGTAGAGAGGCTATATACAGTAGAGAGGCTATATACAGTAGAGGCTATATACAGTAGAGAGGCTATATACAGTATAGAGGCTATATACAGTAGAGAGGTTATATACAGTAGAGAGGCTATATACAGTAGAGAGGCTATATACAGTAGAGAGGCTATATACAGTAGAGGCTATATACAGTAGGGAGGCTATATACAGTAGAGGCTATATACAGTAGAGGCTATATACAGTAGTGAGGCTATATACAGTAGAGAGGCTATATACAGTAGTGAGGCTATATACAGTAGAGAGGCTATATACAGTAGAGAGGCTATATACAGTAGAGAGGCTATATACAGTAGAGAGGCTATATACAGTAGTGAGGCTATATACAGTAGAGAGGCTATATACAGTAGAGAGGCTATATACAGTAGAGAGGCTATATACAGTAGAGAGGCTATATACAGTAGAGAGGCTATATACAGTAGGGAGGCTATATACAGTAGGGAGGCTATATACAGTAGAGGCTATATACAGTAGAGAGGCTATATACAGTAGAGAGGCTATATACAGTAGAGAGGCTATATACAGTAGAGAGGCGATATACAGTAGAGAGGCTATATACAGTAGAGAGGCTATATACAGTAGAGAGGCTATATACAGTAGAGAGGCTATATACAGTAGTGAGGCTATATACAGTAGAGAGGCTATATACAGTAGAGAGGCTAAATACAGTAGAGGCTATATACAGTAGAGGCTATATACAGTATAGAGGCTATATACAGTAGAGAGGCTATATACAGTAGAGAGGCTATATACAGTAGAGGCTATATACAGTAGAGAGGCTATATACAGTATAGAGGCTATATACAGTAGAGAGGTTATATACAGTAGAGAGGCTATATACAGTAGAGAGGCTATATACAGTAGAGAGGCTATATACAGTAGAGGCTATATACAGTAGGGAGGCTATATACAGTAGAGGCTATATACAGTAGAGGCTATATACAGTAGTGAGGCTATATACAGTAGAGAGGCTATATACAGTAGTGAGGCTATATACAGTAGAGAGGCTTTATACAGTAGAGAGGCTATATACAGTAGAGAGGCTATATACAGTAGAGAGGCTATATACAGTAGAGAGGCTATATACAGTAGTGAGGCTATATACAGTAGAGAGGCTATATACAGTAGAGAGGCTATATACAGTAGAGAGGCTATATACAGTAGGGAGGCTATAACAGTAGAGAGGCTATATACAGTAGAGAGGCTATATACAGTAGAGAGGCTATATACAGTAGAGAGGCTATATACAGTAGTGAGGCTATATACAGTAGAGAGGCTATATACAGTAGAGAGGCTATATACAGTAGTGAGGCTATATACAGTAGAGAGCCTATATACAGTAGAGAGGCTATATACAGTAGAGAGGCTATATACAGTAGAGAGGCTATATACAGTAGAGAGGCTATATACAGTAGGGAGGCTATAACAGTAGAGAGGCTATATACAGTAGAGAGGCTATATACAGTAGAGAGGCTATATACAGTAGAGAGGCTATATACAGTAGAGAGGCTATATACAGTAGAGAGGCTATATACAGTAGAGAGGCTATATACAGTAGAGAGGCTATATACAGTAGGGAGGCTATAACAGTAGAGAGGCTATATACAGTAGAGAGGCTATATACAGTAGAGAGGCTATATACAGTAGAGAGGCTATATACAGTAGAGAGGCTATATACAGTAGAGAGGCTATATACAGTAGGGAGGCTATAACAGTAGAGAGGCTATAAACAGTAGAGAGGCTATATACAGTAGAGAGGCTATATACAGTAGAGAGGCTATATACAGTAGAGAGGCTATATACAGTAGAGAGGCTATATACAGTAGTGAGGCTATATACAGTAGAGAGGCTATATACAGTAGAGAGGCTATATACAGTAGAGAGGCTATATACAGTAGAGAGGCTATATACAGTAGAGAGGCTATATACAGTAGGGAGGCTATAACAGTAGAGAGGCTATATACAGTAGAGAGGCTATATACAGTAGAGAGGCTATATACAGTAGAGAGGCTATATACAGTAGTGAGGCTATATACAGTAGAGAGGCTATATACAGTAGAGAGGCTATATACAGTAGAGAGGCTATATACAGTAGGGAGGCTATAACAGTAGAGAGGCTATATACAGTAGAGAGGCTATATACAGTAGAGAGGCTATATACAGTAGAGAGGCTATATACAGTAGAGAGGCTATATACAGTAGAGAGGCTATATACAGTAGGGAGGCTATAACAGTAGAGAGGCTATAAACAGTAGAGAGGCTATATACAGTAGAGAGGCTATATACAGTAGAGAGGCTATATACAGTAGAGAGGCTATATACAGTAGAGAGGCTATATACAGTAGTGAGGCTATATACAGTAGAGAGGCTATATACAGTAGAGAGGCTATATACAGTAGAGAGGCTATATACAGTAGAGAGGCTATATACAGTAGAGAGGCTATATACAGTAGGGAGGCTATAACAGTAGAGAGGCTATATACAGTAGAGAGGCTATATACAGTAGAGAGGCTATATACAGTAGAGAGGCTATATACAGTAGTGAGGCTACATACAGTAGAGAGGCTATATACAGTAGAGAGGCTATATACAGTAGTGAGGCTATATACAGTAGAGAGGCTATATACAGTAGAGAGGCTATATACAGTAGAGAGGCTATATACAGTAGAGAGGCTATATACAGTAGAGAGGCTATATACAGTAGAGAGGCTATATACAGTAGGGAGGCTATAACAGTAGAGAGGCTATATACAGTAGAGAGGCTATATACAGTAGAGAGGCTATATACAGTAGAGAGGCTATATACAGTAGAGAGGCTATATACAGTAGGGAGGCTATAACAGTAGAGAGGCTATAAACAGTAGAGAGGCTATATACAGTAGAGAGGCTATATACAGTAGAGAGGTTATATACAGTAGAGAGGCTATATACAGTAGAGAGGCTATATACAGTAGAGAGGCTACGTAAAAGAGGGGTGGCTGGGACACAACGCAGATAGCCCGGTTAACCAATGTGCGGGAGCACTGGTTGGTCGGCCCAGTTGAGGTAGTATGTACATGAATGTATAGTTATAGTGACTATGCATATATGATAAACAGAGAGTAGCAGCAGTGTAAAAAGAGGGGTTGGGGGGGGCACACAATGCAAATCGTCTGGGTAGTCATTTGATTACCTGTTCAGGAGTCTTATGGCTTGGGGGTAAAAATTCCATATTCAGTATTCCTTATGCCATATTCAGTGTTCTGAATTACATATTCAGTATTCCTTATGCCATATTCAGTGTTCTGAATTCCATATTCAGTATTCCTTATGCCATATTCAGTGTTCTGAATTCCATATTCAGTATTCCTTATGCCATATTCAGTGTTCTGAATTCCATATTCAGTGTTCTGAATTCTATATTCAGTATTCCTTATTCCATATTCAGTGTTCTGAATTCCATATTCAGTATTCCTTATTCCATATTCACTGTTCCTTATTCCATATTCACTGTTCTGAATTCCATATTCAGTATTCCTTATTTCATATTCAGTGTTCTGAATTCCATATTCAGTGTTCTGAATTCCATATTCACTGTTCTGAATTCCATATTCAGTGTTCTGAATTCCATATTCCGTGTTCTGAATTCCATATTCAGTGTTCTGAATTCCATATTCCGTGTTCTGAATTCCATGTTCAGTGTTCTGAATTCCATATTCCGTACTAATTCCCTACTCTGTGTTCCCGGGTGGGTGTTTCCAGGAAGTCCAGATGCGCTATACAGACAGCAGGATCAAGCTGATGAATGAGATCCTGAGTGGGATTAAGATCCTGAAGTTCTACGCCTGGGAACAGGCCTTCCTGGAGAGGGTTCTGGGTTACCGGGAAAAAGAACTCAATGCCCTGAAGAGGTCCCAGGTCCTTTACTCCATCTCCATCGCCTCCTTCAACTCATCATCCTTCCTGGTGAGTTACGACCTGTCGTAGAGCCTTCGTAAGCCTGTCATAAACATTACAGATGTCACTATCAATACGTTATCAATAATCTCCATCTCCACTTAACTCCGAACCGGTTTCCTGACCTGAGACTACATAAGAGACTACTACATAAGGCTACATAACCCTTCATAAGGCTGTCATAACCATGTCCTGTGCTCCTACAGATAGCGTTCTCCATGTTCGGCGTCTACGTCGTCGTCGACGACAGGAACATCCTCGACGCCCAGAAGGTGTTCGTTTCCATGGCTCTCATCCACATTTTGAAGACGCCCCTCAGCCAGCTGCCCTTCGCTATGAGCACCACCATGCAGGTCAGTCAGGGGTCACGGTGATGTCATCACTAAGGGACCGAACAAAACAATGTGGCCCTGGCCACAAGGCATATCATTAACGGATGATTGGAAAATCATTTGAAATGTCTTTCATGAAAGTGTTTGTGTGTTGCAGGCCGTTGTCTCTCTGAGGCGTCTGGGAAAGTTCCTGTGCCAGGATGAGCTGAAGCCTGACGACGTAGATAGAGAACCATACAGCCCTGGTGGGAACACGCACACACGCACGCACGCACAGACAGACAGACAGACAGACAGACAGACACACACACACACACGCACGCACGCACAGACAGACAGACAGACAGACACACAAACAGAAAAGGAAAAGGGTTTCTCTCAAAACTGTGATGTTTATGTTTTTATTTTATTTTTACTACATATCTCGGTTTCTCTACCCCTCTACCCTCTTCTCTCTCTCTCTCCACATCTTACTCCCCCTCTCCTCCCTCCCTCCCTCCCTCCCTCCCTCCCTCCCTCCCTCCCTCCCTCCCTCTCCCTACCAGATGGTGATGGGGTAGTGATAGACAGCGGTACGTTTGGCTGGTCTAAGGAAGGTCCTCCCTGCCTGATGAGGATCAACGTGAGGGTGAAGAAGGGATCTCTGGTAGCTGTGGTGGGACATGTCGGGAGTGGGAAGTCCTCCCTGCTATCAGCCATGCTTGGGGAGACAGAGAAGAGGAGTGGTCACGTCTCAGTCAAGGTAGGTACTGCTACAATACCTTAGTACAAGGGTGTCAAACTCCATTCCTGGAGGCCCAGAGTACTGCTGGTTTCCTGTTCTACCTCATAATTAATATCACCTACCTGGTGTCTCTCTCTCTCTCTGTGTCTCTCTGTGTCTCTCTCTCTCTCTCCCTCTCTGTGTCTCTCTTTGTCTCTCTTGTCTCTCTCTCTCCCTCTCTGTGTCTCTCTTTGTCTCTCTTGTCTCTCTCTCTCCCTCTCTCTCTCTCTCTCTCTCTCTCTCTCTATCACTCTCTCTCCCCCTTCTCTCCCTCTTGCTCTCCATCTCTCTCTCTCTCTCTCTCTCTCTCTCTCTGTGTCTCTCTGTGTCTCTTGTCTCTTTCTCTCTCCCTCTCTGTGTCTCTCTTGTCTCTCTCTCTCTGTCTGTGTCTCTCTCTCTGTGTCTCTGTGTCTCCCTCTCTATCTCTCTCTCTCCCCCACTCTCTCGCTCTCTCTCCCCCACTCTCTCGCTCTCTCTCCCCCACTCTCTCGTTCACCCTCTCCCCCACTCTCTCCCCCACTATCTCTCTCTCTCCCTCACTCTCTCTCTCCCTCTCTCCCTCTCTCCCTCTCTCCCACTATCTCTCTCTCCCTCTCTCTCTCTCTCTCCTCCCCCCTCTCTCTCTCTCTCTCTCTCTCCCTCTCTCTCTCTCTCTCCAGGGCTCTGTGGCCTATGTACCTCAGCAGGCGTGGATCCAGAATGCCACGCTGAAAGACAACATAGTGTTTGGTCAGGAGAGGAAGGAGAGCTGGTACCACAGAGTGGTGGAGGCCTGCGCCCTGCTGCCAGACCTGGAGATCCTGCCTGCTGGAGACGGCACTGAGATCGGGGAGAAGGTGAGGACAGGAGGGGGTCTGGTGGGGGTTAGGGTTAGATCGGGAAGAAGGTGAGGACAGGAGGGGGTCTGGTCGGGGTTAGATCAGGGAGAAGGTGAGGACAGGAGGGGGTCTGGTGGGGGTTAGGGTTAGATCAGGGAGAAGGTGAGGACAGGAGGGGGTCTGGTGGGGGTTAGGGTTAGATCGGGGAGAAGGTGAGGACAGGAGGGGGTCTGGTGGGGGTTAAGGTTAGATCAGGGAGAAGGTGAGAACAGGAGGGGGTCTGGTGGGGGTTAGGGTTAGATCAGGGAGATTGTGAGCACAGGAGCAAGTCTGGTGGCGGTTAGGGTTAAGGTTAAGGTTACTGTTAGCGTTAGGGTTAGATCGGGAGAAGGTTCATTAACATCCCTGTTCTTTACTGTGTGATCCCTGATTGTTTGATTGGTTGATCAGTTGATTGATTGATTAGTTGATTCATTCATTCATTAGTTCATTCATGTATACGTCCGTTCATTCGTTCATTTACTTGTATGAGTGTAGTTTACTTTACCTCATGAAGGTTTTATCCTGCAGATAGAGAAACTAATCATTAAATCAAGGTTGTCCTTTCTCTCCCCAGAGTCTGAACGTATCAGTGGGTCAGAAGCAGAGAGTCAGTCTGGCCACTAACTGATATGTTCTCTCTCCGTGTCTCCCTTCTGTCTCTCCCTCCCTCTCCATCCTCCCATCCTCTCCCTCCTTCTCCTTCTCCTCCTTCTCCTCCTCCCCGTCCCTCCCCCCCTCTCTCTCCCTCCCTCTCCATCCTCCCATCCTCTCCCTCCTTCTCCTTCTCCTCCTTCTCCTCCTCCCCGTCCCTCCCCCCCTCTCTCTCCCTCCCTCTCCATCCTCCCATCCGCTCCCTCCTTCTCCTTCTCCTCCTTCCCCTCCTCCCCGTCCCTCCCCCCCTCTCTATCCCTCCCTCTCCCTCATCCCATCCGCTCCCTCCTTCTCCTTCTCCTCCTTCCCCTCCTCCCCGTCCCTCCCCCCCTCTCTCTCCCTCCCTCTCCATCCTCCCATCCTCTCCCTCCTTCTCCTTCTCCTCCTTCTCCTCCTCCCCGTCCTTCCCCCCTCTCTCTCCCTCCCTCTCCCTCCTCCCATCCCCTCCCTCCTTCTCCTTCTCCCCCTCCCTCGCCCTCTCTCTCTCCCTCTCCCTCCCTACCTCCCCTCTCTCCCTCCCTCCCTACCTCCCCTCTCTCCCTCCCCTTCACACTCCTTCTCCCCCCCTCCCTCCCCCTCTCTCCCTCTCCCTCACACTCCTTCTCCCCCTCACCCTCCCTCACCCTCTCTCCCTCTCCCTCACACTCCTTCTTCCCCCCCTCCCTCCCCCTCTCTCCCGCTCCCTCACACTCCTTCTCACCCTCACCCTCCCTCCCTCTCCCTCCCCTCTCTCTCCCTCCCCCTCACACTCCTTCTCCTCCTCCTCCTCCCCATCCCAGGGTCTGAATCTATCAGGTGGTCAGAAGCAGAGAGTCAGTCTGGCCAGGGCCGTGTACAGGAAGGCTGACGTCTATCTCCTAGACGACCCTCTGTCTGCCGTCGACGCCCACGTGGGTCAACACATCTTCGAGAGGGTGTTTGGTGCTGAAGGACTGCTCAAAGACCAGGTTATTATTTAACAGACAACAGTGGTGTGTTCAACATTCATGTGTGTAAACGTTCCATAAAGACACAAACTACAAGTGTTCAGTGTCTGCGTGTTCAGTGTCTGTGTGTTCAGTTTGGGTGTGTGTTCAGTGTCTGTGTGTTCATTGTCTGTGTGTTCAGTTTGGGTGGGTGTTCAGTGTCTGTGTGTTCATTGTCTGTGTGTTGAGTGTTGAGTGTTGAGTGTGTGTGTGTGTGTGTGTGTGTGTGTGTGTGTGTGTGTGTGTGTGTGTGTGTGTTAACTCTCTGCTGTATCGCTGGTATTCAATATGATCTCAGATTTGGACAATACTCCAATTAAAAGTCATTTCGGGGAACAGTGCAGTAAACATCTGCAGCATTTACTGTGAATGTGGTCTCACTGTGAACAGGGGGAACAGTGCAGTAAACATCTGCAGCATTTACTGTGAATGTGGTCTCATTGTGAACAGGGGGAACAGTGCCTTTAAAACTAGCATCGCTGACAAACTGGTATTGAATCCCGGCCTAAGGCTGTTTCTGATTTATGCAGTCTGACTACCATGTGTTCTCTAAACCTTCAGACTACCATGTGTTCTCTAAACCTTCAGACTACCATGTGTTCTCTATAAACCTTCAGACTACCATGTGTTCTCTAAACCTTCTGACTACCATGTGTTCTCTCTAAACCTTCAGACTACCATGTGTTCTCTAAACCTTCAGACTACCATGTGTTCTCTAAACCTTCTGACTACCATGTGTTCTCTCTAAACCTTCAGACTACCATGTGTTCTCTCTAAACCTTCAGACTACCATGTGTTCTCTAAACCTTCTGACTACCATGTGTTCTCTCTAAACCTTCAGACTACCATGTGTTCTCTATAAACCTTCAGACTACCATGTGTTCTCTATAAACCTTCAGACTACCATGTGTTCTCTCTAAACCTTCAGACTACCATGTGTTCTCTAAACCTTCAGACTACCATGTGTTCTCTAAACCTTCAGACTACCATGTGTTCTCTATAAACCTTCAGACTACCATGTGTTCTCTAAACCTTCTGACTACCATGTGTTCTCTCTAAACCTTCAGACTACCATGTGTTCTCTAAACCTTCAGACTACCATGTGTTCTCTAAACCTTCAGACTACCATGTGTTCTCTAAACCTTCAGACTACCATGTGTTCTCTAAACCTTCTGACTACCATGTGTTCTCTCTAAACCTTCAGACTACCATGTGTTCTCTCTAAACCTTCAGACTACCATGTGTTCTCTATAAACCTTCAGACTACCATGTGTTCTCTCTAAACCTTCAGACTACCATGTGTTCTCTAAACCTTCAGACTACCATGTGTTCTCTAAACCTTCAGACTACCATGTGTTCTCTATAAACCTTCAGACTACCATGTGTTCTCTATAAACCTTCAGACTACCATGTGTTCTCTAAACCTTCAGACTCGTGTCTTGGTGACCCACGGTCTGAGCTTCCTGCCCCAGGCAGATCTGATCCTGGTGATGGTGGAGGGAGAGATCACTGAGATGGGATCCTACCTGGAGCTGATGGCACGTGACGGGGCCTTCGCTGAGTTCATAAGACTCTTCGCCGGGAACGAGCGCAAGGAGCGCTCACACAGAGGTGAGGAGTGAGATGGAACACATTCAACAGGCTACAACCACCTGGTGATCAAGCAGTGTTTCGATTGGCTAGAGAGGTGTTTAGTAGATGCTAATTCAAAACAAACTACATGTGTAGGATCTTAATTTGACCATTATTGTCGCCGCAAAATAATCCTGCAACAAAAGGATATGAACGTTTGGTCAATAATATTGCTTTGATCGGTGGTGTCATGATATTACTACCAAACCGAGCTCCTCATTTCATTACCTAGCCCGAACTCTGTCATGATATTACTACCAAACTGAGCTCCTCATTTCATTACCTAGCCCGAACTCTGTCATGATATTACTACCAAACTGAGCTCCTCATTTCATTACCTAGCCCGAACTCTGTCATGATATTACTACCAAACTGAGCTCCTCATTTCATTACCTAGCCCGAACTCTGTCATGATATTACTACCAAACTGAGCTCCTCATTTCATTACCTAGCCCGAACTCTGTCATGATATTACTACCAAACTGAGCTCCTCATTTCATTACCTAGCCTGAACTCTGTCATGATATTACTACCAAACTGAGCTCCTCATTTCATTACCTAGCCCGAACTCTGTCATGATATTACTACCAAACTGAGCTCCTCATTTCATTACCTAGCCCGAACTCTGTCATGATATTACTACCAAACTGAGCTCCTCATTTCATTACCTAGCCCGAACTCTGTCATGATATTACTACCAAACTGAGCTCCTCATTCCATTACCTAGCCCGAACTCTGTCATGATATTACTACCAAACTGAGCTCCTCATTTCATTACCTAGCCCGAACTCTGTCATGATATTACTACCAAACTGAGCTCCTCATTTCATTACCTAGCCCGAACTCTGTCATGATATTACTACCAAACTGAGCTCCTCATTTCATTACCTAGCCCGAACTCTGTCATGATATTACTACCAAACTGAGCCTTCATCTGAAAGGCAGGAAGGACCCATGTCTAAACTCTGCTGACATCATGTTGTTGTTGTTGTTTACAGGAACCAGGAAGTCGGTATCTCGTCTGAGTATGACAGACTTCTCCATCGATCTTTCTCAGGAGCAGCTCATTAGGTATGACTCCTGACCTTCAACAAACACAATGAGAGTCGCCAACAGGAGGGTTCATCTTAGCTGTGGTATTTGGGGTTGGCAGTACCAGGTTTATGAGCCAGACAGCTTAACACTGCTCCAAGAAAGCTCTCTGGGGGGGCAGGTCTTACCAATTCTCATTTTTACCTATTCTCTATCTCTCTCTCTCTCGCTCTCTCTCTCTCTCTCTTCTCTCTCTCTTCTCTCTCTCTCTCTCTATTTTCTCTCTCTCTATTTTCTCTCTTCTCTCTCTCCCTCTCTCTCTCTCTCTCTATTTTTTCTCTTTCTCTCTCTCTATTTTCTCTCTTCTCTCTCTCTTCTATCTTCTCTCTCTTCTATATTCTCTCTCTCTCTCTCTCTCGCTCTCTCTCTCAGTGGAGACATGATGAGTAGTGCCAGTATTCAGACCATGGAGGCCATCTCAGACACAGAGGACCAGAAGCAGGAAGTCCTGGGGAAACTGACAGAGGTTGACAAGGCCAACACAGGAAGAGTGAGTAGTACAGTACTGACACAACTACTGACAGATTACAGACAAGGTGAGTAGCACAGTACCAACACATAACCACTGACAGACTACATACAGGGTGAGTAGCACAGTACCAACACATACCTACTGACATGCTACAGACAAGGTGAGTAGTATAGTACTGACACATACCTACTGACAGACCACAGACAATGTGAATGGTGCAGAACTGACACATAACTACTGACAGACCACAGACAAGGTGAATGGTACAGTACTGACACATACCTACTGGCAGACTACAGACAAGGTGAATGGTACAGTACTGACACATACCTACTGGGCAGACTACAGACGATGTGAATGGTGCAGTACTGACACATACCTACTGGCAGACTACAGACGATGTGAATGGTGCAGTACTGACACATACCTACTGGCAGACTACAGACAAGGCTAACATAGGCAAGGTGAGTACTGAAGTAATTACTGTGTTCTCTCTCTCTGTCTCTCTCTCTCGCTCTCTTTGTCCTTCTCTCTTTCTTTCGCTCTCTCTCTCTCTCTTTGTCCTTCTCTCTCTCTCCTCTCTCTCTGTCTCTCTCTCTTTGTCCTTCTCTCTCTCTCCTCTCTCTCTGTCTCTCTCTCTTTGTCCTCTCTCTCTCTCTTTGTCCTTCTCTCTCTCTCTCCCTCTCCCTCTAGGTGAAACTAGAGATGTATGTGGAGTACTTCAGGACCATCGGTCTGGCTCTGATCATCCCCATAGTCTTCCTGTATGCGTTCCAGCAGGCCGCCTCCCTCGCCTACAACTATTGGCTTAGCGTCTGGGCCGACGATCCAATCATCAACGGCACCCAGATTGACACAGACCTGAAACTGGGCGTGTTCGGAGCCCTGGGGTTCGCTCAAGGTGGGTTAGGGACGGGGCAAGGAGGATTATGATGATGTCACTAAAGACCTGTACCTGAGCTGCAGGGTTGGACAGGTGTGGTTTGACAAGTGTTGTTGGACAGGTGTGGTTAAGCAGGTGTGGTTAGACAGGTGTGGTTAGACAGGTAAGGTTAGGGAGGTGTCATTGAGACAGGTGTGGTTAGACAGGTGTGGTCCCCCTCTCTCCCACCACTCCTTAATTTCTCTGACCTCTTTCCCTCTCCCCAATTCCTTCATTTCTCTAACCTCTCTCCCACATTCCTTCATTTCTCTCACCTCTCTCCCCATTCCTTCATTTCTCTAACCTCTCTCCCACATTCCTTCATTTATCTCACCTCTCTCCCCATTACTTCATTTCTCTAACCCCTCTCCCTATCTCTCCCACATTCCTTAATTTCTCTAACCTCTCTCCCTATCTCTCCCCATTCCTTCATTTCTCTAACCCCTCTCCCTATCTCTCCCCATTCCTTCATTTCTCTAACCTCTCTCCCCATTCCTTCATTTCTCTAACCTCTCTCCCCATTCCTTCATTTCTCTAACCCCTCTCCCTATCTCTCCCACATTCCTTCATTTCTCTAACCCCTCTCCCTATCTCTCCCACATTCCATCATTTCTCTAACCCCTCTCCCTATCTCTCCCACATTCCGTCATTTCTCTAACCCCTCTCCCTATCTCTCCCCATTCCTTCATTACTCTAACCCCTCTCCCTATCTCTCCACATTCCTTCATTTCTCTAACCTCTCTCCCACATTCCGTCATTTCTCTAACCCCTCTCCCTATCTCTCCCCATTCCTTCATTTCTCTAACCTCTCTCCCACATTCCGTCATTTCTCTAACCCCTCTCCCTATCTCTCCCCATTCCTTCATTTCTCTAACCCCTCTCCCTATCTCTCCCCCATTCCTTCATTTCACTAACTTCCCTCCCTATCTCTCCCCCATTCCTTCATTATTCTAACTCCCCTCCCTATCTCTCCCCATCTAGGTGTGTCTATCTTTGGCACCACAGTGGCCATCTCTCTGGGGGGGATAATCGCTTCTCGTCACCTCCACCTAGACCTCCTCAACAACGTCCTGCGTTCCCCCATGGCCTTCTTCGAGGTCACACCCTCAGGGAACCTGCTGAACCGCTTCTCCAAGGAGGTGGGTTCCGTGTGTGTGTGTGTGTGTGTGTGTGTGTGTGTGTGTGTGTGTGTGTGTGTGTGTGTGTGTGTGCTTAGTTTCCTATGGCCTTTTTTCAAAGACACATCCTCAGGGAACCTAGGATGTGAATAATAGTAGTAATAGTAGTAGTATAGTAGTAATAGTAGTAGTAGTATAGTAGTAATAGTAGTAATAGTAGTAGTAGTATAGTAGTAATAGTAGTAATAGTAGTAGTAGTATAGTAGTAATAGTAGTAGT
>NC_143034.1:77056370-77088870 GCF_057628025.1 Oncorhynchus mykiss | reverse complement strand
TGGTAATAGTAGTTGTAGTAGTGGTAATAGTAGTAGTAGTGGTTGTAGTAGTTGTAATAGTAGTAGTAGTGGTAGTAGTTGTAGTAGTGGTAATAGTAGTAGTGGTAATAGTAGTAGTAGTAGTAGCAGTAGTTGTGATAGTAGTAGTAGTAGTAGTAGTAGTAGTTGTAGTAGTGGTTGTAGTAGTAGTGGTAATAGTAGTAGTAGTAGTAGCAGTAGTTGTGATAGTAATAGTAGTAGTGGTAGTAGTTGTAATAGTAATAGTAGTAGTAGTAGCAGTAGTTGTGATAGTAATAGTAGTAGTGGTAGTAGTTGTGATAGTAGTAGTAGTAGTAGCAGTAGTTGTGATAGTAGTCATAGTCGTCATGGTATATGTAACTCGTGTGCTAAACCATGAATTGTAATAATTATTCTAGGTGGATGCCATTGACTGTATGATCCCTGATGGTCTGAAGATGATGCTGGGATACCTGTTCAAACTGCTCGAGGTCTGCATCATCGTTCTGGTGGCCATGCCCTTCGCTGGGGTGGTTCTGCTGCCGCTCACACTGCTCTACGCATTCATACAGGTAGGATTACAGTAGAGCTGGGTTCAAATATTATTTCATTCATACAGGTAGGATTACAGTAGAGCTGGGTTCAAATAGTATTTCATTCATACAGGTAGGATTACAGTAGAGCTGGGTTCAATACTATGTAAAATATCTCAATTATTTCCACATACGTATGAAGTGAGTATTCATATACCCTTCATTTGAAAAGATTTGAGAAGACAGACAAGTGGTTTAATATTTGAACGTATTTGTAAATACGCTTGGATATTATTTGAAAATACTCAAATGCACGGACTAAAATACACTCCCATGCATTTAACCCAGGTATTTGAATAGTATTTGAAATAAGTATTTGAAAATACTCTCAAATACAATTTGGTAGACTATTTGGTTTATAAAAATAACCATTGAAATACTCAAATATTTACGTTGGGTTGTGGATTTGAAAAGACTCAAATAGACAGAAAAATTATTTTAAATACCAGACACTCAAATATACATTCCTAGAACCCAGATCCGCTTCACAGGTTCAATCTGTAAAATACACTGTCTGTCTGTCTGTCCCTCTGCCTGCCTGCCTGTCTGTCCCTCTAAATGTCTGTCTGCCTGCCTGTCTGTCCCTCTGAATGTCTGCCTGCCTGCCTGTCTGTCCCTCTAAATGTCTGCCTGCCTGCCTGTCTGTCCCTCTAAATGTCTGCCTGCCTGCCTGTCTGTCCCTCTAAATGTCTGCCTGCCTGCCTGCCCGTCTGTCCCTCTGAATGTCTGCCTGCCTGCCTGCCCGTCTGTCCCTCTGAATGTCTGCCTGCCTGCCTGTCTGTCCCTCTGAATGCCTGCCTTCCCGTTTAAATGCCTGCCTGCCCCTTTGAATGCCTGCCTGCCTGCCCCTTTGAATGCCTGCCTGCCTGTCTGTCCCTCTGAATATCTGTCTGCCAGTCAGACTAAGATTAATTTGCCTTCTATATATCCCCCCCCCCCCCCCCCCCCCATCTCTCCTGTAGAGTGTTTACGTGGCAACATCGTGCCAGCTCCGCCGGCTAGAGGCAGTCAGTCGTTCTCCCATCTACACCCACTTCAATGAGACGGTCCAGGGGGCCAGTGTGATCAGGGCCTTCTCAGAGCAGGAACGCTTCATCCTGCAGGCTAACGGACGCATTGACCACAACCAGACAGCGTACTTCCCCCGCTTCGTAGCCACCAGGTAGGTGTGTGTGTTCTACATGCTTTCTACAAGTATTTTCAACTAATGTTTACATATTTGAAATTATGAAAAGTCTATGATTACATAGATAGAACATGGGACCTTAATCTAACTAACTACAGTAGTCATTGTAATCTGGTGTGGTGTATTATCTAACTATCTGCAGTAATCACTATAATCTGGTGTGGTATGTATTATATCATTATCTGTAGTACTGTAATCTGGTGTGGTGTATTATCTAACTAACTACAGTAGTCACTGTAATCTGGTGTGGTGTATTGTCTAACTAACTACAGTAGCCACTGTAATCTGGTGTGGTGTATTATCTAACTAACTACAGTAGTCACTGTAATCTGGTGTGGTGTATTATCTAACTAACTACAGTAGTCACTGTAATCTGGTGTGGTGTATTGTCTAACTAACTACAGTAGTCACTGTAATCTGGTGTGGTGTATTATCTAACTAACTACAGTAGTCACTGTAATCTGGTGTGGTGTATTATCTAACTAACTACAGTAGTCACTGTAATCTGGTGTGGTGTATTATCTAACTAACTACACTAGTCACTGTAATCTGGTGTGGTGTATTATCTAACTAACTACAGTAGTCACTGTAATCTGGTGTGGTGTATTATCTAACTAACTACAGTAGTCACTGTAATCTGGTGTGGTGTATTATCTAACTAACTACAGTAGTCACTGTAATCTGGTGTGGTGTATTATCTAACTAACTACAGTAGTCACTGTAATCTGGTGTGGTGTATTATCTAACTAACTACAGTAGTCACTGTAATCTGGTGTGGTGTATTATCTAACTAACTGCAGTAGTCACTGTAATCTGGTGTGGTGTATTATCTAACTAACTGCAGTAATCACTATAATCTGGTGTGGTGTATTATCTAACTAACTGCAGTAATCACTATAATCTGGTGTGGTGTATTATCTAACTAACTACAGTAGTCACTGTGATCTGGTGTGGTGTATTATCTAACTAACTGCAGTAGTCACTGTAATCTGGTGTGGTGTATTATCTAACTAACTACAGTAGTCACTGTAATCTGGTGTGGTGTATTATCTAACTATCTGCAGTAATCACTATAATCTGGTGTGGTGTATTATCTAACTATCTGCAGTAATCACTATAATCTGGTGTAGTGTATTATCTAACTAACTACAGTAGTCACTGTAATCTGGTGTGGTGTGTATTATCTAACTAACTACAGTAGTCACTGTAATCTGGTGTGGTGTATTATCTAACTAACTACAGTAGTCACTGTAATCTGGTGTGGTGTGTATTATCTAACTAACTACAGTAGTCACTGTAATCTGGTGTGGTGTGTATTATCTAACTAACTACAGTAGTCACTGTAATCTGGTGTGGTGTATTATCTAACTAACTACAGTAGTCACTGTAATCTGGTGTGGTGTGTATTATCTAACTAACTGCAGTAATCACTATAATCTGGTGTGGTATGTATTATCTAACTAACTACAGTAGTCACTGTAATCTGGTGTGGTGTATTATCTAACTAACTACAGTAGTCACTGTAATCTGGTGTGGTGTATTATCTAACTAACTACAGTAGTCACTGTAATCTGGTGTGGTGTGTATTATCTAACTAACTACAGTAGTCACTGTGATCTGGTGTGGTGTATTATCTAACTAACTACAGTAGTCACTGTAATCTGGTGTGGTGTATTATCTAACTAACTACAGTAGTCACTATAATCTGGTGTGGTGTATTATCTAACTAACTACAGTAGTCACTGTGATCTGGTGTGGTGTATTATCTAACTAACTACAGTAGTCACTGTAATCTGGTGTGGTGTATTGTCTAACTAACTACAGTAGTCACTGTAATCTGGTGTGGTGTATTATCTAACTAACTACAGTAGTCACTGTGATCTGGTGTGGTGTATTATCTAACTAACTGCAGTAGTCACTGTAATCTGGTGTGGTGTATTATCTAACTATCTGCAGTAGTCACTGTAATCTGGTGTGGTGTATTATCTAACTAACTACAGTAGTCACTGTAATCTGGTGTGGTATGTATTATATCATTATCTGTAGTACTGTAATCTGGTGTGGTGTATTATCTAACTAACTACAGTAGTCACTGTAATCTGGTGTGGTGTATTATCTAACTATCTGCAGTAGTCACTGTAATCTGGTGTGGTGTATTATCTAACTATCTGCAGTAATCACTATAATCTGGTGTGGTATGTATTATATCATTATCTGTAGTACTGTAATCTGGTGTGGTGTATTATCTAACTAACTACAGTAGTCACTGTAATCTGGTGTGGTGTATTATCTAACTAACTACAGTAGTCACTGTAATCTGGTGTGGTGTATTATCTAACTATCTGCAGTACTGTAATCTGGTGTGGTGTATTATCTAACTAACTGCAGTAGTCACTGTAATCTGGTGTGGTGTGTATTATCTAACTAACTACAGTAGTCACTGTAATCTGGTGTGGTATGTATTATATCATTATCTGTAGTACTGTAATCTGGTGTGGTGTATTATCTAACTAACTACAGTAGTCACTGTAATCTGGTGTGGTGTATTATCTAACTAACTACAGTAGTCACTGTAATCTGGTGTGGTGTATTATCTAACTAACTGCAGTAGTCACTGTAATCTGGTGTGGTGTGTATTATCTAACTAACTACAGTAGTCACTGTAATCTGGTGTGGTATGTATTATATCATTATCTGTAGTACTGTAATCTGCTGTGGTGTATTATCTAACTAACTACAGTAGTCACTGTAATCTGGTGTGGTGTATTATCTAACTAACTACAGTAGTCACTGTAATCTGGTGTGGTATGTATTATCTAACTAACTGCAGTAGTCACTGTAATCTGGTGTGGTGTATTATCTAACTATCTGCAGTAATCACTATAATCTGGTGTGGTGTATTATCTAACTAACTGCAGTAGTCACTGTAATCTGGTGTGGTGTATTATCTAACTAACTACAGTAGTCACTGTAATCTGGTGTGGTATGTATTATCTAACTAACTGCAGTAGTCACTGTAATCTGGTGTGGTGTATTATCTAACTATCTGCAGTAGTCACTGTAATCTGGTGTGGTGTATTATCTAACTATCTGCAGTACTGTGATCTGGTGTGGTATGTACCAAGCATCTCAGAGTAGGTAGGCTAATCTAGAACCTTCAAGGGTTCTCTGGCTGTCCCCATAGGAGAACCCTCTGAAGAACCCTCTGAATAACCCTTTAAGGTTGTAGGTATAACCCTTTTGGGTTCCATGTAGAACCCTTTTTACAGATGTTTCTAACTGGAACCTAAAGGAGTTCTACCTGGAACCCAAAATACGTTCCTCTATGGGGACAGACAAATAACCCTTTTAGAATCCTGTTTTCTATGAGAGTAGGGATCAGTTCCCTTCCTGTCCATGGAATCCTGTTTTCTATGAGAGTAGGGATCAGTTCCCTTCCTGTCCATGGAATCCTGTTTTCTATGAGAGTAGGGATCAGTTCCCTTCCTGTCCATGGAATCCTGTTTTCTATGAGAGTAGGGATCAGTTCCCTTCCTGTCCATGGAATCCTGTTTTCTATGAGGGTAGGGATCAGTTCCCTTCCTGTCCATGGAATCCTGTTTTCTATGAGATTAGGGATCAGTTCCCTTCCTGTCCATGGAATCCTGTTTTCTATGAGAGTAGGGATCAGTTCCCTTCCTGTCCATGGAATCCTGTTTTCTATGAGAGTAGGGATCAGTTCCCTTCCTGTCCATGGAATCCTGTTTTCTATGAGAGTAGGGATCAGTTCCCTTCCTGTCCATGGAATCCTGTTTTCTATGAGAGTAGGGATCAGTTCCCTTCCTGTCCATGGAATCCTGTTTTCTATGAGAGTAGGGATCAGTTCCCTTCCTGTCCATGGAATCCTGTTTTCTATGAGGGTAGGGATCAGTTCCCTTCCTGTCCATGGAATCCTGTTTTCTATGAGAGTAGGGATCAGTTCCCTTCCTGTCCATGGAATCCTGTTTTCTATGAGAGTAGGGATCAGTTCCCTTCCTGTCCATGGAATCCTGTTTTCTATGAGAGTAAGGATCAGTTCCCTTCCTGTCCATGGAATCCTGTTTTCTATGAGAGTAGGGATCAGTTCCCTTCCTGTCCATGGAATCCTGTTTTCTATGAGAGTAGGGATCAGTTCCCTTCCTGTCCATGGTATCCTGTTTTCTATGAGAGTAGGGATCAGTTCCCTTCCTGTCCATGGAATCCTGTTTTCTATGAGAGTAGGGATCAGTTCCCTTCCTGTCCATGGAATCCTGTTTTCTATGAGAGTAGGGATCAGTTCCCTTCCTGTCCATGGAATCCTGTTTTCTATGAGAGTATGGATCAGTTCCCTTCCTGTCCATGGAATCCTGTTTTCTATGAGAGTAGGGATCAGTTCCCTTCCTGTCCATGGAATCCTGTTTTCTATGAGAGTAGGGATCAGTTCCCTTCCTGTCCATGGAATCCTGTTTTCTATGAGGGTAGGGATCAGTTCCCTTCCTGTCCATGGAATCCTGTTTTCTATGAGAGTAGGGATCAGTTCCCTTCCTGTCCATGGAATCCTGTTTTCTATGAGAGTAGGGATCAGTTCCCTTCCTGTCCATGGAATCCTGTTTTCTATGAGAGTAGGGATCAGTTCCCTTCCTGTCCATGGAATCCTGTTTTCTATGAGGGTAGGGATCAGTTCCCTTCCTGTCCATGGAATCCTGTTTTCTATGAGAGTAGGGATCAGTTCCCTTCCTGTCCATGGAATCCTGTTTTCTATGAGAGTAGGGATCAGTTCCCTTCCTGTCCATGGAATCCTGTTTTCTATGAGGGTAGGGATCAGTTCCCTTCCTGTCCATGGAATCCTGTTTTCTATGAGTGTAGGGATCAGTTCCCTTCCTGTCCATGGAATCCTGTTTTCTATGAGGGTAGGGATCAGTTCCCTTCCTGTCCATGGAATCCTGTTTTCTATGAGAGTAGGGATCAGTTCCCTTCCTGTCCATGGAATCCTGTTTTCTATGAGAGTAGGGATCAGTTCCCTTCCTGTCCATGGAATCCTGTTTTCTATGAGAGTAGGGATCAGTTCCCTTCCTGTCCATGGAATCCTGTTTTCTATGAGAGTAGGGATCAGTTCCCTTCCTGTCCATGGAATCCTGTTTTCTATGAGAGTATGGATCAGTTCCCTTCCTGTCCATGGAATCCTGTTTTCTATGAGAGTAGGGATCAGTTCCCTTCCTGTCCATGGAATCCTGTTTTCTATGAGAGTAGGGATCAGTTCCCTTCCTGTCCATGGAATCCTGTTTTCTATGAGAGTAGGGATCAGTTCCCTTCCTGTCCATGGAATCCTGTTTTCTATGAGAGTAGGGATCAGTTCCCTTCCTGTCCATGGAATCCTGTATTCTATGAGAGTAGGGATCAGTTCCCTTCCTGTCCATGGAATCCTGTTTTCTATGAGAGTAGGGATCAGTTCCCTTCCTGTCCATGGAACCCTGTTTTCTATGAGGGTAGGGATCAGTTCCCTTCCTGTCCATGGAATCCTGTTTTCTATGAGAGTAGGGATCAGTTCCCTTCCTGTCCATGGAATCCTGTTTTCTATGAGAGTAGGGATCAGTTCCCTTCCTGTCCATGGAATCCTGTTTTCTATGAGAGTAGGGATCAGTTCCCTTCCTGTCCATGGAATCCTGTTTTCTATGAGAGTAGGGATCAGTTCCCTTCCTGTCCATGGAATCCTGTTTTCTATGAGGGTAGGGATCAGTTCCCTTCCTGTCCATGGAATCCTGTTTTCTATGAGAGTAGGGATCAGTTCCCTTCCTGTCCATGGAATCCTGTTTTCTATGAGAGTAGGGATCAGTTCCCTTCCTGTCCATGGAATCCTGTTTTCTATGAGAGTAGGGATCAGTTCCCTTCCTGTCCATGGAATCCTGTTTTCTATGAGGGTAGGGATCAGTTCCCTTCCTGTCCATGGAATCCTGTTTTCTATGAGAGTAGGGATCAGTTCCCTTCCTGTCCATGGAATCCTGTTTTCTATGAGAGTAGGGATCAGTTCCCTTCCTGTCCATGGAATCCTGTTTTCTATGAGAGTAGGGATCAGTTCCCTTCCTGTCCATGGAATCCTGTTTTCTATGAGAGTAGGGATCAGTTCCCTTCCTGTCCATGGAATCCTGTTTTCTATGAGAGTAGGGATCAGTTCCCTTCCTGTCCATGGAATCCTGTTTTCTATGAGAGTAGGGATCAGTTCCCTTCCTGTCCATGGAATCCTGTTTTCTATGAGAGTAGGGATCAGTTCCCTTCCTGTCCATGGAATCCTGTTTTCTATGAGAGTAGGGATCAGTTCCCTTCCTGTCCATGGGATCCTGTTTTCTATGAGAGTAGGGATCAGTTCCCTTCCTGTCCATGGAATCCTGTTTTCTATGAGAGTAGGGATCAGTTCCCTTCCTGTCCATGGAATCCTGTTTTCTATGAGAGTAGGGATCAGTTCCCTTCCTGTCCATGGAATCCTGTTTTCTATGAGAGTATGGATCAGTTCCCTTCCTGTCCATGGAATCCTGTTTTCTATGAGGGTAGGGATCAGTTCCCTTCCTGTCCATGGAATCCTGTTTTCTATGAGAGTAGGGATCAGTTCCCTTCCTGTCCATGGAATCCTGTTTTCTATGAGAGTAGGGATCAGTTCCCTTCCTGTCCATGGAATCCTGTTTTCTATGAGAGTAGGGATCAGTTCCCTTCCTGTCCATGGAATCCTGTTTTCTATGAGAGTAGGGATCAGTTCCCTTCCTGTCCATGGAATCCTGTTTTCTATGAGAGTAGGGATCAGTTCCCTTCCTGTCCATGGAATCCTGTTTTCTATGAGAGTAGGGATCAGTTCCCTTCCTGTCCATGGAATCCTGTTTTCTATGAGAGTAGGGATCAGTTCCCTTCCTATCCATGGAATCCTGTTTTCTATGAGAGTAGGGATCAGTTCCCTTCCTGTCCATGGAATCCTGTTTTCTATGAGAGTAGGGATCAGTTCCCTTCCTGTCCATGGAATCCTGTTTTCTATGAGAGTAGGGATCAGTTCCCTTCCTGTCCATGGAATCCTGTTTTCTATGAGAGTAGGGATCAGTTCCCTTCCTGTCCATGGAATCCTGTTTTCTATGAGAGTAGGGATCAGTTCCCTTCCTGTCCATGGAATCCTGTTTTCTATGAGAGTAGGGATCAGTTCCCTTCCTGTCCATGGAATCCTGTTTTCTATGAGAGTAGGGATCAGTTCCCTTCCTGTCCATGGAATCCTGTTTTCTATGAGAGTAGGGATCAGTTCCCTTCCTGTCCATGGAATCCTGTTTTCTATGAGAGTAGGGATCAGTTCCCTTCCTGTCCATGGAATCCTGTTTTCTATGAGAGTAGGGATCAGTTCCCTTCCTGTCCATGGAATCCTGTTTTCTATGAGAGTAGGGATCAGTTCCCTTCCTGTCCATGGAATCCTGTTTTCTATGAGAGTAGGGATCAGTTCCCTTCCTGTCCATGGAATCCTGTTTTCTATGAGAGTAGGGATCAGTTCCCTTCCTGTCCATGGAATCCTGTTTTCTATGAGAGTAGGGATCAGTTCCCTTCCTGTCCATGGAATCCTGTTTTCTATGAGAGTAGGGATCAGTTCCCTTCCTGTCCATGGAATCCTGTTTTCTATGAGAGTAGGGATCAGTTCCCTTCCTGTCCATGGAATCCTGTTTTCTATGAGAGTAGGGATCAGTTCCCTTCCTGTCCATGGAATCCTGTTTTCTATGAGAGTAGGGATCAGTTCCCTTCCTGTCCATGGAATCCTGTTTTCTATGAGGGTAGGGATCAGTTCCCTTCCTGTCCATGGAATCTTGTTCATTGTGATCCAAACGGAAAAAACTGATCCTGGATACTACTCTGACACGTTTGATACATAAGGCACCTGAGCAATGACCCCTGTGTCATCTTAACCCCTGACCTCTGACCTGCGCTGTCTGCAGGTGGCTGGCGGTGAACCTAGAGTTCCTGGAACAGGTTCCTATCTGATCGCTCTGTCTTCTATTGCGTGTGTGTGTGTGTGTGTGTGTGTGTGTGTGTGTGTGTCCAGGTGGCTGGCGGTGAACCTAGAGTTCCTGGGGAATCTGTTGGTACTGGCAGCAGCCACCTTAGCTGTGATGGGCAGAGACACACTGAGCCCTGGTATAGTAGGACTGGCTGTGTCACACTCACTACAGGTACGCACGCACACACACACACACACACACACACACACACACACACACACACACACACAGCAGTAACCTGTGATGTGATGTGTAGGTGACAGGTATTCTGAGCTGGATCGTGAGGTCCTGGACAGATGTAGAGAACAACATTGTGTCCGTGGAGAGAGTTAAGGAGTACGCTGACACACCAAAGGAGGTGAGTGGCTGTAAAACTGTACTCCCCTACCCTCAAAGAGAGGATCTAGTTCACTGGTCAGGTATAAACTATACTATCCTACCCTCAAAGAGAGGAGATACTTTACTGGTCAGGTGTAAACTATACTATCCTACCCTCATAGAGAGGATCTAGTTCACTGGTCAGGTGTAAACTATACTATCCTACCCCTCATAGAGAGGATCTAGTTCACTGGTCAGGTGTAAACTATACTATCCTACCCCTCATAGAGAGGATCTAGTTCACTGGTCAGGTGTAAACTATACTATCCTACCCCTCATAGAGATTAGATACTTTACTGGTCAGATGTAAACTATACTATCCTACCCCTCATAGAGAGGATCTAGTTTACTGGTCAGATGTAAACTATACTATCCTACCCTCATAGAGATTAGATACTTTACTGGTCAGGTGTAAACTATACTATCCTACCCTCATAGAGAGGATCTAGTTCACTGGTCAGATGTAAACTATACTATCCTACCCTCATAGAGATTAGATACTTTACTGGTCAGGTGTAAACTATACTATCCTACCCTCATAGAGAGGATCTAGTTTACTGGTCAGGTGTAAACTATACTATCCTACCCCTCATAGAGATTAGATACTTTACTGCTCAGGTGTAAACTATACTATCCTACCCCTCATAGAGAGGATCTAGTTTACTGGTCAGATGTAAACTATACTATCCTACCCTCATAGAGATTAGATACTTTACTGGTCAGGTGTAAACTATACTATCCTACCCTCATAGAGAGGATCTAGTTCACTGGTCAGATGTAAACTATACTATCCTAACCTCATAGAGATTAGATACTTTACTGGTCAGGTGTAAACTATACTATCCTACCCTCATAGTGTCATGTACTGTCATGTTGTGTCTTGTCTCTGTCCTTTCCCTTCACCCTGTCTCCCTCTGCTGGTCGTTGTTAGGTTACCTTTTCTCCCCCTCTTTCCCCCAGCTGTGCCTTGTCTCCTCCTAACCACCTCGTCACCCCTTTTCCCACCTGTTCCCTTTTTCCCTCTGATTAGGTCCCTATATCTCTCTCTGTTTTTGTTCCTGTCCTTGTCGGATTCTTGTTTGTTGTGTTTCATGCCTGAACCAGACTGTCGTCATGTTTGCTGTAACCTTGTCTTGTCCTGTCGGAATCTGCCGGTCCGTCTGAGCCTACCTATGTTTGGTAATTAAAGAAGCTCTGTTTAAGTTAATTCGCTTTTGGGTCCTCATTCACGCACCGTAACAGAAGAATCCGACCAAGAATGGACCCAGCGACTTCAAATCCTCTCCACTCAGCCGTCGGGATCCAGGGAGCGATGCTAGGCAGACACGAGCAGGAAGTGTCTGCTGCTCGACATGCCGTTGAGACCCTGGCCACCCAAGTCTCCAACCTCACAGAACAGGTTCACCATCTCCGCCTCGATCCACCGGCCACTTCCAGGGCTTTCGAATCTCCGGAGCCCAGAATCAATAACCCGCCGTGTTACTCTGGGGAGCCCACTGAATGCCGCTCGTTCCTCACCCAGTGTGATATTGTGTTTTCTCTCCAGCCCAACACTTACTCCAGGAGCACTGCTCGTGTCGCCTACGTCATATCTCTCCTTATTGGACGGGCTCGTGAGTGGGGCACGGCAATCTGGGAGGCAAGGGCTGAGTGTACTAACCAGTATCAGGACTTTAAGGAGGAGATGATACGGGTTTTTGATCGATCTGTTTTTGGGGAGGAGGCTTCCAGGGCCCTGTCTTCCCTATGTCAAGGTAATCGATCCATAACAGACTACTCTATTGAGTTTCGCACTCTTGCTGCCTCCAGTGGCTGGAACGAGCCGGCTTTGCTCGCTCGTTTTCTGGAGGGTCTCCGCGCAGAGGTAAAGGATGAGATTCTCTCCCGGGAGGTTCCTTCCAGCGTGGATTCCTTGATTGAACTCGCTATTCGCATTGAGCGACGGGTTGATCTTCGTCACCGAGCTCGTGGAAAGGAGCTCGCGTTCTCCGTTGCCCCCCTCTCCGCATCACTACCATCTTCCTCTGCCGGCTCGGGTGCTGAGCCCATGCAGCTGGGAGGTATCCGCATCTCGACTAAGGAGAGGGAACGGAGAATCACCAACCGCCTCTGTCTCTATTGCGGTTCCGCTGGTCATTTTGTCACTTCATGTCCAGTAAAAGGCCAGAGCTCGTCAGTAAGCGGAGGGCTACTGGTGAGCGCTACTACTCCTGTCTCTCCTTCAAGATCCTGCACTACCTTGTCGGTCCATCTACGCTGGACCGGTTCGTCAGCTTCCTGCAGTGCCTTAATAGACTCTGGGGCGGAGGGCTGTTTTATGGACGAGACCTGGGCTCGGGAACATGACATTCCTCTCAGACAGTTAAAGGAGCCCACGGCCTTGTTCGCCCTGGATGGTAGTCCTCTCCCCAGGATTCAGCGTGAGACGCTACCTTTAACCCTCACTGTTTCTGGTAATCATAGCGAAACCATTTATTTTTTAATTTTTCGTTCACCTTTTACACCTGTTGTTTTGGGCCATCCCTGGCTAGTTTGTCATAATCCTTCCATTAATTGGTCTAGTAATTCTATCCTCTCCTGGAACGTCTCTTGTCATGTGAAATGTTTAATGTCTGCTATCCCTCCTGTTTCCTCTGTCTCTTCTTCACAGGAGGAGCCTGGTGATTTGACAGGGGTGCCGGAGGAATATCACGATCTGCGCACGGTGTTCAGTCGGTCCAGGGCCACCTCTCTTCCTCCACACCGGTCGTATGATTGTAGTATTGATCTCCTTCCGGGAACCACCCCCCCCCGGGGTAGACTATACTCTCTGTCGGCTCCCGAACGTAAGGCTCTCGAAGATTATTTGTCTGTAGCTCTTGACGCCGGTACCATAGTCCCCTCCTCCTCTCCCGCCGGAGCGGGGTTTTTTTTTGTCAAGAAGAAGGACGGGTCTCTGCGCCCCTGCATAGATTATCGAGGGCTGAATGACATAACAGTGAAGAATCGTTATCCGCTTCCTCTTATGTCTTCAGCCTTCGAGATCCTGCAGGGAGCCAGGTTTTTCACTAAGTTGGACCTTCGTAACGCTTACCATCTCGTTCGCATCAGGGAGGGGGACGAGTGGAAGACGGCGTTTAACACTCCGTTAGGGCACTTTGAATACCGGGTTCTTCCTTTCGGCCTCGCTAACGCTCCAGCTGTCTTTCAGGCATTAGTCAATGATGTCCTGAGAGACATGCTGAACATCTTTGTTTTCGTTTACCTTGACGATATCCTGATTTTTTTCACCGTCACTCCAGATTCATGTTCAGCACGTTCGACGTGTCCTCCAGCGCCTTTTAGAGAATTGTCTTTTTGTGAAGGCTGAGAAGTGCACTTTTCATGCCTCCTCCGTCACATTTCTCGGTTCTGTTATTTCCGCTGAAGGCATTAAGATGGATCCCGCTAAGGTCCAAGCTGTCATTGATTGGCCCGTCCCTAAGTCACGCGTCGAGCTGCAGCGCTTTCTCGGCTTCGCGAACTTCTATCGTCGTTTCATCCGTAATTTCGGTCAGGTGGCAGCTCCTCTCACAGCCCTTACTTCTGTCAAGACGTGCTTTAAGTGGTCCGTTTCCGCCCAGGGAGCTTTTGATCTCCTCAAGAATCGTTTTACATCCGCTCCTATCCTTGTTACACCTGACGTCTCTAGACAGTTCGTTGTCGAGGTTGACGCGTCAGAGGTGGGCGTGGGAGCCATTCTTTCTCAGCGCTCCCTCTCTGACGACAAGGTCCACCCATGCGCGTATTTTTCTCATCGCCTGTCGCCGTCGGAACGTAACTATGATGTGGGTAACCGCGAACTGCTCGCCATCCGGTTAGCCCTAGGCGAATGGCGACAGTGGTTGGAGGGGGCAACCGTTCCTTTTGTCGTTTGGACTGACCATAGGAACCTTGAGTACATCCGTTCTGCCAAACGACTTAATGCGCGTCAGGCGCGTTGGGCGCTGTTTTTCGCTCGTTTCAAGTTCGTGATTTCTTATCGTCCGGGCTCTAAGAACACCAAGCCTGATGCTTTGTCTCGTCTCTTCAGTTCTTCAGTAGCCTCCACTGACCCCGAGGGGATTCTCCCTGAGGGGCATGTTGTCGGGTTGACTGTCTGGGGAATTGAGAGGCAGGTAAAGCAAGCGCTCACTCACACTCCGTCGCCGCGCGCTTGTCCTAGGAACCTTCTTTTCGTTCCCGTTCCTACTCGTCTGGCCGTTCTTCAGTGGGCTCACTCTGCCAAGTTAGCCGGCCACCCTGGCGTTCGGGGTACGCTTGCTTCCATTCGCCAGCGTTTTTGGTGGCCCACCCGGGAGCATGACACGCGTCGTTTCGTGGCTGCTTGTTCGGTCTGCGCGCAGACTAAGTCCGGTAACTCTCCTCCTGCCGGCCGTCTCAGGCCGCTTCCTATTCCCTCTCGACCGTGGTCTCACATCGCCTTAGATTTTGTCACCGGACTGCCTTCGTCAGCGGGGAAGACTGTTATTCTTACGGTTGTCGATAGGTTCTCTAAGGCGGCTCATTTCATTCCCCTTGCTAAGCTTCCTTCTGCTAAAGAGACGGCACAAATCATCATCGAGAATGTTTTCAGAATTCATGGCCTTCCGTCAGACGTCGTTTCGGACAGAGGTCCGCAATTCACGTCTCAATTTTGGAGGGAGTTTTGCCGTTTGATTGGGGCTTCCGTCAGTCTCTCTTCCGGCTTTCACCCCCAGTCTAACGGTCAAGCAGAACGGGCCAATCAGACTATTGGTCGCATCTTACGCAGTCTTTCTTTTCGCAACCCTGCGTCTTGGTCAGAACAGCTCCCCTGGGCAGAATACGCCCACAACTCGCTTCCTTCGTCTGCGACCGGGCTATCTCCTTTTCAGAGTAGCCTCGGGTACCAGCCTCCGCTGTTCTCATCTCAGTTCGCCGAGTCCAGCGTCCCCTCCGCTCAGGCTTTTGTCCAACGTTGCGAGCGCACCTGGAAGAGGGTCAGGTCTGCACTTTGCCGTTATAGGACGCAGACTGTGAGGGCTGCTAATAAGCGTAGAACTAAGAGTCCTAGATATTGTCGCGGTCAGAGAGTTTGGCTCTCCACTCAGAACCTTCCCCTTAAGACGGCTTCTCGCAAGTTGACCCCGCGGTTCATTGGTCCGTTCCGTATTTCTCGGGTCATTAATCCTGTCGCAGTTCGACTTCTTCTTCCGCGATACCTTCGTCGCGTCCACCCGGTCTTCCATGTCTCCTGCATCAAGCCCGTCCTTCTCGCCCCCGCTCGTCTTCCCCCCCCCCCCCCCATCCTTGTCGAGGGCGCACCCATCTACAGGGTCCGTAGAATTTTGGACATGCGTCCTCGGGGCCGTGGTCACCAGTACCTCGTAGATTGGGAGGGGTACGGTCCTGAGGAGAGGAGTTGGGTTCCCTCTCGGGACGTGCTGGACCGTGCGCTGATCGAGGATTTCCTCCGTTGCCGCCAGGTTTCCTCCTCGAGTGCGCCAGGAGGCGCTCGGTGAGTGGGGGGGTACTGTCATGTACTGTCATGTTGTGTCTTGTCTCTGTCCTTTCCCTTCACCCTGTCTCCCTCTGCTGGTCGTTGTTAGGTTACCTTTTCTCCCCCTCTTTCCCCCAGCTGTGCCTTGTCTCCTCCTAACCACCTCGTCACCCCTTTTCCCACCTGTTCCCTTTTTCCCTCTGATTAGGTCCCTATATCTCTCTCTGTTTTTGTTCCTGTCCTTGTCGGATTCTTGTTTGTTGTGTTTCATGCCTGAACCAGACTGTCGTCATGTTTGCTGTAACCTTGTCTTGTCCTGTCGGAATCTGCCGGTCCGTCTGAGCCTACCTATGTTTGGTAATTAAAGAAGCTCTGTTTAAGTTAATTCGCTTTTGGGTCCTCATTCACGCACCGTAACACATAGAGAGGATCTAGTTTACTGGTCAGATGTAAACTATACTAGTCTACCCCTCATAGAGAGGATCTAGTTTACTGGTCAGATGTAAACTATACTATCCTACCCTCATAGAGATTAGATACTTTACTGGTCAGGTGTAAACTATACTATCCTACCCTCATAGAGAGGATCTAGTTCACTGGTCAGATGTAAACTATACTATCCTACCCTCATAGAGATTAGATACTTTACTGGTCAGGTGTAAACTATGCTATCCTACCCTCATAGAGAGGATCTAGTTCACTGGTCAGATGTAAACTATACTATCCTACCCTCATAGAGATTAGATACTTTACTGGTCAGGTGTAAACTATACTATCCTACCCTCATAGAGAGGATCTAGTTTACTGGTCAGATGTAAACAATACTATCCTACCCTCATAGAGATTAGATACTTTACTGGTCAGGTGTAAACTATACTATCCTACCCTCATAGAGAGGATCTAGTTCACTGGTCAGGTGTAAACTATACTATCCTACCCTGATAGAGAGGATCTAGTTCACTGGTCAGGTGTAAACTATACTATCTTACCCTCATAGAGAGGATCTAGTTTACTGGTCAGATGTAAACTATACTATCCTACCCTCATAGAGATTAGATACTTTACTGGTCAGGTGTAAACTATACTATCCTACCCCTCATAGAGAGGAGATACTTTACTGGTCAGGTGTAAACTATACTATCCTACCCTCATAGAGATTAGATACTTTACTGGTCAGGTGTAAACTATACTATCCTACCCCTCATAGAGAGGAGATACTTTACTGGTCAGGTATAAACTACACTATCCTACCCTCAAAGAGAGGATCTAGTTCACTGGTCAGGTGTAAACTATACTATCCTACCCTCATAGAGATTAGATACTTTACTGGTCAGGTGTAAACTATACTATCCTACAATCATAGAGAGGATCTAGTTCACTGGTCAGGTGTAAACTATACTATCCTACCCCTCATAGAGAGGATCTAGTTTACTGGTCAGGTGTAAACTATACTATCCTACCCCTCATAGAGAGGATCTAGTTTACTGGTCAGGTGTAAACTATACTATCCTACCCCTCATAGAGAGGAGATACTTTACTGGTCAGGTGTAAACTATACTATCCTACCCTCATAGAGAGGATCTAGTTCACTGGTCAGGTGTAAACTATACTATCCTACCCTCATAGAGAGGATCTAGTTTACTGGTCAGGTGTAAACAATACTATCCTACCCTCATAGAGAGGATCTAGTTTACTGGTCAGGTGTAAACTATACTAGTCTACCCCTCATAGAGAGGATCTAGTTTACTGGTCAGGTGTAAACTATACTAGTCTACCCCTCATAGAGAGGATCTAGTTTACTGGTCAGGTGTAAACTATACTATCCTACCCTCATAGAGATTAGATACTTTACTGGTCAGGTGTAAACTATACTATCCTACCCTCATAGAGAGGATCTAGTTTACTGGTCAGGTGTAAACTATACTATCTTACCCTCATAGAGAGGATCTAGTTTACTGGTCAGGTGTAAACTATACTATCCTACCCTCACAGAGATTAGATACTTTACTGGTCAGGTGTAAACTATACTAGTCTACCCCTCATAGAGAGGATCGAGTTCACTGGTCAGATGTAAACTATACTAGTCTACCCCTCATAGAGAGGATCTAGTTTACTGGTCAGGTGTAAACAATACTATCCTACCCTCATAGAGAGGATCTAGTTCACTGGTCAGGTGTAAACTATACTATCCTACCCTCATAGAGAGGATCTAGTTTACTGGTCAGGTGTAAACAATACTATCCTAACCTCATAGAGAGGATCTAGTTTACTGGTCAGGTGTAAACTATACTAGTCTACCCCTCATAGAGAGGATCTAGTTTACTGGTCAGGTGTAAACTATACTAGTCTACCCCTCATAGAGAGGATCTAGTTTACTGGTCAGGTGTAAATTATACTATCCTACCCTCATAGAGATTAGATACTTTACTGGTCAGGTGTAAACTATACTATCCTACCCTCATAGAGAGGATCTAGTTTACTGGTCAGGTGTAAACTATACTATCTTAACCTCATAGAGAGGATCTAGTTTACTGGTCAGGTGTAAACTATACTATCCTACCCTCATAGAGATTAGATACTTTACTGGTCAGGTGTAAACTATACTAGTCTACCCCTCATAGAGAGGATTGAGTTCACTGGTCAGATGTAAACTATACTAGTCTACCCTCATAGAGAGGATCTAGTTTACTAGTCAGGTGTAAACTATACTATCCTACCCTCATAGAGAGGATCTAGTTTACTGGTCAGGTGTAAACTATACTATCCTACCCCTCATAGAGAGGATCTAGTTCACTGGTCAGGTGTAAACTATACTAGTCTACCCCTCATAGAGAGGATCTAGTTTACTGGTCAGGTGTAAACTATACTAGTCTACCCCTCATAGAGAGGATCTAGTTTACTGGTCAGGTGTAAATTATACTATCCTACCCTCATAGAGATTAGATACTTTACTGGTCAGGTGTAAACTATACTATCCTACCCTCATAGAGAGGATCTAGTTTACTGGTCAGGTGTAAACTATACTATCCTACCCCTCATAGAGAGGATCTAGTTCACTGGTCAGGTGTAAACTATACTATCCTACCCTCATAGAGAGGATCTAGTTCACTGGTCAGGTGTAAACTATAATATCCTACCCTCATAGAGAGGATCTAGTTCACTGGTCAGGTGTAAACTATACTATCCTACCCCTCATAGAGAGGAGATACTTTACTGGTCAGGTGTAAACAATACTATCCTACCCCTCATAGAGAGGATCTAGTTTACTGGTCAGGTGTAAACTATACTATCCTACCCCTCATAGAGAGGATCTAGTTCACTGGTCAGGTGTAAACTATACTATCCTACCCCTCATAGAGAGGAGATACTTTACTGGTCAGGTGTAAACAATACTATCCTACCCCTCATAGAGAGGATCTAGTTCACTGGTCAGGTGTAAACTATACTATCCTACCCTCATAGAGAGGATCTAGTTCACTGGTCAGGTGTAAACTATAATATCCTACCCTCATAGAGAGGATCTAGTTCACTGGTCAGGTGTAAACTATACTATCCTACCCCTCATAGAGAGGATCTAGTTCACTGGTCAGGTGTAAACTATACTATCCTACCCCTCATAGAGAGGAGATACTTTACTGGTCAGGTGTAAACAATACTATCCTACCCCTCATAGAGAGGATCTAGTTCACTGGTCAGGTGTAAACTATACTATCCTACCCTCATAGAGAGGATCTAGTTCACTGGTCAGGTGTAAACTATAATATCCTACCCTCATAGAGAGGATCTAGTTCACTGGTCAGGTGTAAACTATACTATCCTACCCTCATAGAGAGGATCTAGTTCACTGGTCAGGTGTAAACTATACTATCCTACCCTCATAGAGAGGATCTAGTTCACTGGTCAGGTGTAAACTATACTATCCTACCCTCATAGAGAGGATCTAGTTCACTGGTCAGGTGTAAACTATACTATCCTACCCTCATAGAGATTAGATACTTTACTGGTCAGGTGTAAACTATACTATCCTACCCTCATAGAGAGGATCTAGTTTACTGGTCAGGTGTAAACTATACTATCTTACCCTCATAGAGAGGATCTAGTTTACTGGTCAGGTGTAAACTATACTATCCTACCCTCATAGAGATTAGATACTTTACTGGTCAGGTGTAAACTATACTAGTCTACCCCTCATAGAGAGGATCGAGTTCACTGGTCAGATGTAAACTATACTAGTCTACCCCTCATAGAGAGGATCTAGTTTACTAGTCAGGTGTAAACTATACTATCCTACCCTCATAGAGAGGATCTAGTTTACTCGTCAGGTGTAAACTATACTATCCTACCCCTCATAGAGAGGATCTAGTTCACTGGTCAGGTGTAAACTATACTATCCTACCCCTCATAGAGAGGAGATACTTTACTGGTCAGGTGTAAACAATACTATCCTACCCCTCATAGAGAGGATCTAGTTTACTGGTCAGGTGTAAACTATACTATCCTACCCTCATAGAGAGGATCTAGTTCACTGGTCAGATGTAAACTATACTAGTCTACCCCTCATAGAGAGGATCTAGTTTACTAGTCAGGTGTAAACTATACTATCCTACCCTCATAGAGAGGATCTAGTTTACTGGTCAGGTGTAAACTATACTATCCTACCCCTCATAGAGAGGATCTAGTTCACTGGTCAGGTGTAAACTATACTATCCTACCCCTCATAGAGAGGAGATACTTTACTGGTCAAGTGTAAACAATACTATCCTACCCCTCATAGAGAGGATCTAGTTTACTGGTCAGGTGTAAACTATACTATCCTACCCTCATAGAGATGATCTAGTTCACTGGTCAGGTGTAAACTATACTATCCTACCCTCATAGAGAGGATCTAGTTTACTGGTCAGGTGTAAACTATACTATCCTACCCCTCATAAAGAGGATCTAGTTCACTGGTCAGGTGTAAACTATACTATCCTACCCTCATAGAGAGGATCTAGTTCACTGGTCAGGTGTAAACTATAATATCCTACCCTCATAGAGAGGATCTAGTTCACTGGTCAGGTGTAAACTATACTATCCTACCCCTCATAGAGAGGAGATACTTTACTGGTCAGGTGTAAACAATACTATCCTACCCCTCATAGAGAGGATCTAGTTTACTGGTCAGGTGTAAACTATACTATCCTACCCCTCATAGAGAGGATCTAGTTCACTGGTCAGGTGTAAACTATACTATCCTACCCCTCATAGAGAGGAGATACTTTACTGGTCAGGTGTAAACAATACTATCCTACCCCTCATAGAGAGGATCTAGTTCACTGGTCAGGTGTAAACTATACTATCCTACCCTCATAGAGAGGATCTAGTTCACTGGTCAGGTGTAAACTATAATATCCTACCCTCATAGAGAGGATCTAGTTCACTGGTCAGGTGTAAACTATACTATCCTACCCTCATAGAGAGGATCTAGTTCACTGGTCAGGTGTAAACTATACTATCCTACCCTCATAGAGAGGATCTAGTTCACTGGTCAGGTGTAAACTATACTATCCTACCCTCATAGAGAGGATCTAGTTCACTGGTCAGGTGTAAACTATACTATCCTACCCTCATAGAGAGGATCTAGTTTACTGGTCAGGTGTAAACTATACTATCCTACCCCTCATAGAGAGGATCTAGTTTACTGGTCAGGTGTAAACTATACTATCCTACCCCTCATAGAGAGGATCTAGTTTACTGGTCAGGTGTAAACTATACTATCCTACCCTCATAGAGAGAATCTAGTTTACTGGTCAGGTGTAAACTATACTATCCTACCCCTCATAGAGAGGATCTAGTTTACTGGTCAGGTGTAATCTATACTATCCTACCCTCATAGAGAGGATCTAGTTCACTGGTCAGGTGTAAACTATACTATCCTAACCTCATAGAGATTAGATACTTTACTGGTCAGATGTAAACTATACTATCCTACCCTCATAGAGATTAGATACTTTACTGGTCAGGTGTAAACTATACTATCCTACCCTCATAGAGAGAATCTAGTTTACTGGTCAGGTGTAAACTATACTATCCTACCCCTCATAGAGAGGATCTAGTTTACTGGTCAGGTGTAATCTATACTATCCTACCCTCATAGAGAGGATCTAGTTCACTGGTCAGGTGTAAACTATACTATCCTACCCCTCAAAGAGAGGATCTAGTTTACTGGTCAGGTGTAAACTATACTATCCTACCCTCATAGAGAGGAGATACTTTACTGGTCAGGTGTAAACAATACTATCCTACCCCTCATAGAGAGGATCTAGTTCACTGGTCAGGTGTAAACTATACTATCCTACCCTCATAGAGAGGATCTAGTTCACTGGTCAGGTGTAAACTATAATATCCTACCCTCATAGAGAGGATCTAGTTCACTGGTCAGGTGTAAACTATACTATCCTACCCTCATAGAGAGGATCTAGTTCACTGGTCAGGTGTAAACTATACTATCCTACCCTCATAGAGAGGATCTAGTTCACTGGTCAGGTGTAAACTATACTATCCTACCCTCATAGAGAGGATCTAGTTCACTGGTCAGGTGTAAACTATACTATCCTACCCTCATAGAGAGGATCTAGTTTACTGGTCAGGTGTAAACTATACTATCCTACCCCTCATAGAGAGGATCTAGTTTACTGGTCAGGTGTAAACTATACTATCCTACCCCTCATAGAGAGGATCTAGTTTACTGGTCAGGTGTAAACTATACTATCCTACCCTCATAGAGAGAATCTAGTTTACTGGTCAGGTGTAAACTATACTATCCTACCCCTCATAGAGAGGATCTAGTTTACTGGTCAGGTGTAATCTATACTATCCTACCCTCATAGAGAGGATCTAGTTCACTGGTCAGGTGTAAACTATACTATCCTAACCTCATAGAGATTAGATACTTTACTGGTCAGATGTAAACTATACTATCCTACCCTCATAGAGATTAGATACTTTACTGGTCAGGTGTAAACTATACTATCCTACCCTCATAGAGAGAATCTAGTTTACTGGTCAGGTGTAAACTATACTATCCTACCCCTCATAGAGAGGATCTAGTTTACTGGTCAGGTGTAATCTATACTATCCTACCCTCATAGAGAGGATCTAGTTCACTGGTCAGGTGTAAACTATACTATCCTACCCCTCAAAGAGAGGATCTAGTTTACTGGTCAGGTGTAAACTATACTATCCTACCCTCATAGAGAGGATCTAGTTCACTGGTCAGGTGTAAACTATACTATCCTACCCCTCATAGAGAGGATCTAGTTTACTGGTCAGGTGTAAACTATACTATCCTACCCCTCATAGAGAGGATCTAGTTCACTGGTCAGGTGTAAACTATACTATCCTACCCTCATAGAGAGGATCTAGTTTACTAGTCAGGTGTAAACTATACTATCCTACCCTCAAAGAGAGGATCTAGTTCACTGGTCAGGTGTAAACTATACTATCCTACCCCTCATAGAGAGGATCTAGTTTACTGTTCAGGTGTAAACTATACTATCCTACCCTCATAGAGATGATCTAGTTCACTGGTCAGGTGTAAACTATACTATCCTACCTCTCATAGAGAGGATCTAGTTCACTGGTCAGGTGTAAACTATACTATCCTACCCCTCATAGAGAGGATCTAGTTTACTGGTCAGGTGTAAACTATACTATCCTACCCCTCATAGAGAGGATCTAGTTCACTGGTCAGGTGCCACTTGAAAATGTGATCTTCTAAAGAATGAAAGATTATTTATCTCAATGGGACGGTCGTAGTTTAAAAAGAGTTTTAATGAATGAAAATGTGTGTTTATTTCTAGACATAATCTCACTGTTCTGTTCTGTCATTAACTGTCTGTGTTTCTGATGTAGTTAATGTCTTTAAATGAATAACAGCACCTTCTGTTGCCTTGTTGCTGAGGTCTTGATGGGAGATGACATCACAGAGATCCAGCGTTCTAATATGTAATTCTATGGATGCCATCACAGAGATCCAGTGTTCTAATATGTAATTCTATGGATGCCATCACATAGATCCAGTGTTCTAATATGTAATTCTATGGATACCATCTCAGAGATCCAGTGTTCTAATATGTAATTCTATGGATGCCATCACAGAGATCCAGTGTTCTAATATGTAATTCTATGGATGCCATCACAGAGATCCAGTGTTCTAATATGTAATTCTATGGATGCCATCACAGAGATCCAGTGTTCTAATATGTAATTCTATGGATGCCATCACAGAGATCCAGTGTTCTAATATGTAATTCTATGGATGCCATCACAGAGATCCAGTGTTCTAATATGTAATTCTATGGATACCATCTCAGAGATCCAGTGTTCTAATATGTAATTCTATGGATGCCATCACAGAGATCCAGTGTTCTAATATGTAATTCTATGGATGCCATCACAGAGATCCAGTGTTCTAATATGTAATTCTATGGATGCCATCACAGAGATCCAGTGTTCTAATATGTAATTCTATGGATACCATCACAGAGATCCAGTGTTCTAATATGTAATTCTATGGATGCCATCACAGAGATGCCATTAAATGAATGTGTTCTAATATGTAATTCTATGGATGCCATCACCTGTCCCCCTCCTCTCCCTCATCCCCTACCCAGGCTCCATGGACCATAGAAGGCAGCATGCTCCCGCTGGCCTGGCCCACCCACGGTACCATAGAACTGGAGGAATTCGGACTGCAGTACCGTAAAGGACTGGACTGGGCCCTGAAAGGAATTTCCCTCAGCATTCAGGAGAAAGAGAAGGTCGGGGGTAGACATACTGTATTATAGGGAGATAATGGAGTAATGAGGTTGTTAGGATGATATGGGTATAGGACTGGACAGGAGAGAGATAAGGTAGGAGATAGAGATACTGGTTTACCAGAGCACCCTATTCCCTACATAGTGCACTACTTTAGACCAGGACCTGGCACCCTATTCCCTACATAGTGCACTTCTTTAGACCAGGTCCTTGGCACCCTATTCCCTAAATAGTGCACTACTTTAGACCAGGTCCTTGGCACTCTATTCCCTAAATAGTGCACTACTTTAGACCAGGTCCTTGGCACCCTATTCCCTACATAGTTCACTACTTTAGACCAGGACCTGGCACTCTATTCCCTACATAGTGCACTACTTTAGACCCTATTCCCTACATAGTGCACTACTTTAGACCAGGTCCTTTGGGAAGCATCCTCTGTTTTATGGTGTTATAGTGAGATATGTTAGGTTTCATTCTTCCTAAACTCTCTCTCCTCCCCTCCCTCCCACTCTCTCCTCCTCTATCCTCCTCTCCCACTCTCTCCTCCTCTATCCTCCTCTCCAACTCTCTCCTCCCCTCTCTCCTCCTCTATCCTCCTCCTCCACTCTCTCCTCCACTCTCTCCTCCCCTCTCTCCTCCTCTATCCTCCTCTCCCACTCTCTCCTCCTCTATCCTCCTCTCCCACTCTCTCCTCCTCTCTCTCCTCCTCCTACTCTCTCCTCCCCTCTCTCCTCCTCTATCCTCCTCTCCCACTCTCTCCTCCTCTATCCTCCTCTATCCTCCATTCCCCCTTTCTCCTCCTCTATCCTCCTCTCCCCTCTCTCCCACTCTCTCCTCCTCTATCCTCCTCTCCCACTCTCTCCTCCCCTTCCTCCCACTCTCTCCTCCCCTCCCTCCCACTCTCTTCTCCTCTATCCTCCTCTCCCGCTCTCTCCTCCCCTCCCTCCCACTCTCTCTCCTCCCCTCCTTCCCACTCTCTTCTCCTCTATCCTCCTCTCCCGCTCTCTCCTCCCCTCCCTCCCACTCTCTCTCCTCCCCTCCCTCCCACTCTCTCCTCCCCTCCCTCCCACTCTCTCCTCCTCTCCCTCCCACTCTCTCCTCCTCTCTCCTTCTCTGCCTTCCTCTCGCTCTCCCTCCTCTCTCTGCCTCTCCCTCTCCCTCCTCCCTCCTCTCTCCAGGTTGGGATAGTGGGCAGGACTGGAGCAGGGAAGTCGTCCCTGGCATTGGGAATATTCCGGATTCTGGAAGCAGCGAAGGGAGAGATCTATATAGACGGGATAAACATCGCTCAGATCGGACTGCACGAGCTGCGCTCCAGGATCACAATCATACCACAGGTAACACACACACACATATAATAAACACACACACACACTACAGGTAACACACACACACATATAATAAACACAAACCACAGGTAACAAACACACACATATAATAAACACACACACACACACACACCACAGGTAACACACACACACATATAATAAACACACACACACACCACAGGTAAAAAACACTTTCTGCCTCTGAGATGTCCTCTAACATGGAGGTAATTATGGTTGGCATGGCAATGTTCTCTCTCCCTCCCCCCTCCTCCCTCCCTCCCCCTCCAGGACCCAGTGTTGTTCTCTGGGTCTCTGAGGATGAATCTGGACCCCTTCGATGGCTACTCTGATGAGGAGGTGTGGAGAGCCCTGGAGCTCTCCCATCTCAAGAGCTTTGTGTCGGGCCTGCCGGACAAACTCAACCACGAGTGTTCAGAGGGAGGAGAGAACCTCAGGTACACAAGACTCTATGTAGCTTTCCTATGTCTGTTACTCTCTTTCTCCTCACCCCCCCCCCCCCCCTGATTCCTCCTTGTGATGTCATCTGGTCCTCTCTCTCTCATCCCTCTCTCCTTCTCGTTTTAACTGTCTCCTCTCTATCTTCCCTCCTTCCTTCTCTTCCCTCTCTCCTCTCTTTGTAACTCCTTCCATCTCTCTCTCTCTCTCACACATTAACATTATCTCTCTCTCCCCTCTCTCTCCCTTCTCTCTCTCTCTCTCTCTCTCTCTCTCTCTCTCTCTCTCTCTCTCTCATGAACATTCTCTCTCTCCCCTCTCTCTCCCCTCTCTCTCTCATTAACATAATCCCTATCCAGTCTGGGTCAGCGCCAGCTGGTGTGTCTGGCCCGAGCCCTCCTGAGGAAGACGAAGATCTTGGTTCTGGATGAGGCCACAGCTGCTGTGGACCTGGAGACAGACAACCTGATCCAGTCCACCATCAGAACCCAGTTTGATGACTGCACTGTCCTGACCATCGCACACAGACTCAATACTATCATGGACTACACCAGGTAATATATAGACTGACTCAATACTATCATGGACTACACCAGGTAATATATAGACTGACTCAATACTATCACGGACTACACCAGGTAATATATAGACTGACTCAATACTATCATGGACTACACCAGGTAATATATAGACTGACTCAATACTATCATGGACTACACCAGGTAATATACTGTATAGACTGACTCAATACTATCATGGACTACACCAGGTAATATATAGACTGACTCAATACTATCATGGACTACACCAGGTAATATACTGTATAGACTGACTCAATACTATCATGGACTACACCAGGTAATATACTGTATAGACTGACTCAATACTATCATGGACTACACCAGGTAATATATAGACTGACTCAATACTATCATGGACTACACCAGGTAATATACTGTATAGACTGACTCAATACTATCATGGACTACACCAGGTAATATATAGACTGACTCAATACTATCATGGACTACACCAGGTAATATATAGACTGACTCAATACTATCATGGACTACACCAGGTAATATATAGACTGACTCAATACTATCATGGACTACACCAGGTAATATATAGACTGACTCAATACTATCATGGACTACACCAGGTAATATATAGACTGACTCAATACTATCATGGACTACACCAGGTAATATATAGACTGACTCAATACTATCATGGACTACACCAGGTAATATACTGTATAGACTGACTCAATACTATCATGGACTACACCAGGTAATTTATACACACTTCTATTGTATAAAACATTAGGAACAACTTCCTAATATTGAGTTGCACCCCCGTTTGCCATCAGAACAGCCTCAATTCATCGGGGCGTGGACTCCACAAGGTGTTGAAAGTGTTCCACAGGGGTGCTGGCCCATGTTGACTCCAATGTCTCCCACAGTTGTGTCCAGTTGGCTGGATGTCCTTTGGGTGGTGGACCATTCTTGATACACACAGGAAACTGTTGAGCGTGAAAAACCCAGCAGCGTTGCAGTTCTTGACACAAACTGGCGCGCCTGGCACCTACTACCACACCCCGTTCAAAGGCACTTAAATATTTTGTCTTGCCCATTCACCCTCTGAATGTCAACACATACACAATCCATGTCTCAGTTGTCTAACATCTATACTGATTTAAGTGGATTTAACAAGTGACAATAAGGGATCATATCTTTCACCTGGATTCCCCTGGTCAGTCATGTCATGGAAAGAGCAGGTGTTCCTAATGTTTTGTACAGTCATTGTATATATATATATATATAAACACACATCAGAGTGAATGGTCTCTCTCTCTCTACTTCTCTCTCCCTCTCCCTCTCTCTCTTCTTCCCTCTCCCTCTCTCTCTCTATCTTTCCCTCACTCTCTCTCTCTCTCTCTCTTCCTTCCCCCCTCTACTTCTCTCTCTACCTCAACCTCTCTCTCTTTCTCTCTCTCCCTTCCTCCCTCTCTTTCCCTCTACTGCTCTCTCTACTTCAACCTCTCTCTCTATCTCTCTTCCCCTCACTCTCTCTCTCTCCCCTCCTCCCTTTCTTTCACTCTACTTCTCTCTCTACCTCAACCTCTCTCTCTCTCTCTCCCCCCCTCTCCCTCTCTGCAGGGTGATAGTGATGGACCGAGGTCTGATCACAGAGATGGACTCTCCCTCCAACCTCATCTCAGAGAGAGGTCAGTTCTACCTGATGTGTAGGGAGGCTGGCCTGGTCTGAGCCCTCCCCAGCCAGGAGGCTCCTGAATCGGGTAAACCCAGCCACGTCACCCCCTCCCCACCCCCAGGGCTGGAGGGGCCAGATCACCAAGGCAGTAAATACTCTACTAAAGACAAAGAGCTACAGAAATAAAACCCCTTTTCAACTCCTTTCATTTTCAAAACAAACGTTGTGAAAGGATATGAGGAGTGAAGCGTGAAGACAGAAGAGGGATGAGAATGACGTAGGGCTGCTGTGGGGATCGGATGATGTTTGAGGCTGTCTGTTTGCATCCCAAAAGGCAGCCGAATTATGGGCCCTGGTCGAAAGTAGTGCGCTGTGTAGGGAATAGGGTGCCATAGGCTCTGGTCAAAAGTAGTGCACTAAATAGGGAATAGGGTGCCAAGGCTCTGGTTAAAAGTAGTGTACTAAATAAGGAATAGGGTGCCAAGGCCCTGGTTAAAAGTAGTGCACTAAATAGGGAATAGGGTGCCATTTTGGACACTTCCTTTGTGTAACCCTTCGTTGGACATTAAGCTTTTTTAACTTTGAACTACTGGGACAGGATATGACATCATTGGACGCTGCTGACCACTCATGGCTGTGATTGTGATGAGGCAGTATCATGTGACGGATGCACGAGGAGAAGAGGAGGAGAGGAGGAGAGGATGGAGGGATGAATGAATGAGGTGCTTGATAAACAGAAAGCAACTCAGCCAGGAAGCAACTTATCAGCAACACACATGTGCGCATATACAACATGCAACACACACAAAACGCAACACACACACAAAACGCAACACACACACACACACACACACAAAACTGTCCACACACACAGACACATACACACACTGGACACACAAACTCACATTGGACACACACTCACACACACTGAAAAACACACACACACACACTGGACATACACACACACACATACACACACTGGACACGCACACATACACATATACAACATGCAACACACACAAAACGCAACACACACACAAAACGCAACACACACACACACACACACACACAAAAAGCAACACACACACACACACACAAAAAGCAACACACACACACACACACAAAAAGCAAAACGCAACACACACACAAAACAACATGCAACTGTCCTGCCGTTGGCCTGGGGGCCTGGGGGAGGTTTATGACAGTCATAAATACCTCTTCCCCCCTTTTTCCTCTCTCTACCCTACTGATGTTACATTACCAAACCCCTTGGTTAACATAGAGATTCTGGGAACATCAGAAGGTGGGGGGAAATGAACTATATTCTGGTAATCCGTCCAATTGAACATATGCGGTGGTACTTAATGAATATGATGTCAGTTCGGTTGTCATCTGAGACATTCTCATCAATGATAAGATGACATAAACTCTACAGTGGAAAGTCTACACATCAGAGTTATCGGATTCACATGGAATTGTTGTTCAATTTAAATGTTTGAATATGAAATTATTTGTGATGGGATGAAATGTGATTTTAGCTTCTAAAATGTGAGATTTGGGTTTTCATAAGGTTTTCTGCTCAATCAGTGGCCCGCCCCTGTGAAGGGACATGGGCTATAAAACTTTTCAAACATGCCCTCCTCTCCCTTCCTATATAAGCCCATGACGACGGTCCGATGTCAGAATGGTTCAGATAATAACTAAAGAACGAAGCCAACATCAGCGTGAGCTTTGGTTGCGAATGGTATGAACTTTGAACTCTTATTCACTACAGAAGTGATACCTCCTAGCCGTTGAGTTACCAACAGCAGCTGCAAATGAGGAACAGACAGAGTATCCCGTCTATCACACAATGACGTTACTACAACGTATCCAATTGACCACCAGAGACATTATTCAAAGGACAGAGGACTCGGTTGGGCAACACGGCCTTCCATCTACCACCAACCTACTGAAGCGCAGCTCAGAGTAAATATTTATTGCATTTTCCTTTTCCAAATGGGTGGTAATTTAGAATGCATAAGATACTGTATTTACGATAGCACAGCTTCGGCCTTTGTTCCTCAGTCTACCCGCTCCTTCACTCAAACCCAGCCCCTTTTCTTTTGTGTAACCAGCTGCCATATCTGTTCCGCCCGCTAGGGACGTTTTATTTTATGATGTCATTTGTAATCAAGTTATGATTTAATTATGTGTAATTCTGTGTGATTAGTTAGGTATTTAGTAAATAAATAATTAAACCCAATTTTGTATTGCTGATTCATCTTGTTAGCCAGGGTTCGTGAAGATAACCAAAAATGTACAACTTTCAGATGAGACTGAATTAGGGTGACGATTAATATTGACTGCTATTGATGTAAAATATTACTAGGTCTTCAAGAGTTTATTCGGAAGATAACAGCTCTATAAAAATTATTTTGTGGTGCCCCGACTCTCTAGTTAATTACATTTACATGATTAGCTCAATCAGGTAATATTAATTACGGAGAAATTATTTTATGGAATAGCATGTCATATCACTTAATCCGGAATAGCCAAAGACATGACACAACACACAAAACGCAACACATATAATACTGCCTGGATCACACCACATAATACTGCCTGGATTACACCATATAATACTGCCTGGATTACACCACATAATACTGCCTGGATTACACCACATAATACTGCCAGGATTTCACCACATAATACTGCCAGGATTTCACCACATAATACTGCCTGGATTACACCACATAATACTGCCTGGATTACGCCATATAATACTGCCTGGATTACACCATATACTACTGCCTGGATTACACCACATAATACTGCCTGGATTACACCACATAATACTGCCAGGATTTCACCACATAATACTGCCTGGATTACACCACATAGTACTGCCTGGATTACACCGCACAGTACTGCCTGGATTACACCACATAGTACTGCCTGGATTACACCACATAGCACTGCCTGGATTACACCACATAGTACTGCCTGGATTACACCACATAGCACTGCCTGGATTACACCACATAGAACTGCCTGGATTACACCACATAGTACTGCCTGGATTACAACACATAGAACTGCCTGGATTACACCACATAGTACTGCCTGGATTACACTGCATAGCACTGCCTGGATTACACCACATAATACTGCCTGGATTACACCACATAGCACTGCCTGGATTTCACCACATAGAACTGCCTGGATTACACCGCACAGTACTGCCTGGATTACACCACATAGCACTGCCTGGATTACACCACATAATACTGCCTGGATTACACCACATAGCACTGCCTGGATTTCACCACATAGAACTGCCTGGATTACACCACATAATACTGCCTGGATTACACCACATAATACTGCCTGGATTACACCACATAATACTGCCTGGATTACACCACATAATACTGCCTGGATTACACCACATAATACTGCCTGGATTACACCACATAATACTGCCTGGATTACACCTCATAATACTGCCTGGATTACACCTCATAATACTGCCTGGATTACACCACATAATACTGCCTAGATTACACCACATAGTACTGACTGGATTACACCACATACTACTGCCTGGATTACACCACATAATACTGCCTGGATTACACCACATAATACTGCCTGGATTACACCACATAGTACTGCCTGGATTACACCACATAGTACTGCCTGGATTACAGCACATAGTACTGCCTGGATTACAGCACATAATACTGCCTGGATTACACCACATAGTACTGCCTGGATTACATCACATAGTACTGCCTGGATTACAGCACATAGTACTGCCTGGATTACACCACATAGTACTACCTGGATTACAGCACATAGTACTGCCTGGATTACAACACATAGTACTGCCTGGATTACAACACATAACACAGGGAGGCTGTATCAACGTGACCTGATGTGTGTCGGCATCTTCCTACCTCTCTTAGTTTTTCTCCGTCACTCTCCATCTCTTTCTCCTCTTCAGTCAGTCTGGAGTGCTGTTCCATCTGTGGCCACAAGGTGGAGTGAGAGGATCACGTAGAAACACA